>NW_006800146.1:270602-312932 GCF_000485575.1 Poecilia formosa
TTGATTAAAGCGGACCAATAAGGGCTGATATGACAACACCTACAGATATAAATAGGAGTGTCATAACCAAAGGAGGTGTAAATTAATGGTGTCATTAAACATATGTTGCCGTGGAATATCATCTCTGCTGTTCGGAAATTGAGCTGCTAACATGTCATAAAAGTCAGGAGCAACAGTCTTCAATCAGAGATGTCATCAGACTATGAGCAAGACTGCTACTGGAGATTCTTCCTGCCCACAGAATCTTCATCTGCAAGAACCCTTTAGAGATACTTGGAAGATATGAGTCATGACAATTACATTTCCCTTTAGTATAAATAAAGTACATTTGAGTTGAACAGAATTGAATCATGTCTTGTACTTAATCAAATCATTCTTCCAGCGATAGAAGACTAAAGCTTCACAGTTAGTCTCTGTAATTCAAGCAGCCAGGTGACAAATGAGCTTTTCCAGAAGGAACAAAGCATGTATTGTAATCACAGGATGGTAACAGGCCACAGCATCTGCCGGTTAAATCAAGCTGGGAGAGCAAACAAATGAGCGTTCGTTGATGGAAAGTTAGAAAACAGCAGAGTCAGTCAGCAGATCCAGCCTGCCACATAATAACCCAGACCTGCACCGTCACTGGGAAGAAATAACTGAAGCGCAACGCACGCCACTGTAATAAAACATGGCAAATAGTGACACAGATATCTAATTTTTCCTTTTGATTTCTCTAGAGGGCAGATGAAGGAACTGTTTGCATTCCAGGCGAAGATGTCACTACTTGCTGCGTCCACTGAACCTATTCCACACAGTTCAAAATTGTGCTTCTTTTGCACTTAAAACCTCTTGCCTCTGCACTTGACATGATTTATTGAACTAGAGAGCCTCTTTCTTCCTGCATTAACCTTGGTTTCCGTGTGTCTCCATCCGCTGCGCCCGGCAGCCTCTTGCTACTTGTGTTGCTCTAAAGGCTTGATCAATATTTCATAAAACACCTTCATTAGTCTCCACTCACACAGAACAAACAGACTAACAGTCTGCTTGTTAAGGAAGCATGGGGCACCTTTGCAATTCTGACTTTAATTTCATCGAAATTACTTCCTTCAAATCCATACTTTAGCTGATGCTTTCAGTTTACTTTTAGTTGACACTATTGCTTTCTTACAAAAATAAAGGGGATTGTTGTAACTATTGTTGCAGGGAGGCATTAAACCTTTCCTGGCATTAAGATTTTAAACAGTTTTAAAACTTAACTTGTACATTTACAAACATTATCTTATAGCTTGAAGTTCTTCTGATGAGACGGCGGAGAACGTCCCCGAGCAACTGAAACTTTTTTGGGGTGAATGCAGCTTAGCGAAACACAATGCTGCCCCTCCCCCACATGTTGCTCTCCACTACCAGTCAGCTGAATGAAAAAAGACCCTGATATTTTTTTCCTCAAGACAAAACAAATGGAGAAATTCAACTGTACTGAAAGTATTTCCCATTTCGAAAAACACAGAGTCAGAGCGCTCGACTGACAAATGTTTCTAAACATTTAGATTCAGATGTTTTTCAGATACAATGAATGTTGGAAGGCAGTTGCCACTAAAAACACCTCGTACTAACTTGTACCGTGTGATTTTCAGTAATGTTATAACTATTGTTACATATATGTTGTTTGTGGTTCTGGTTTTCTCTCTTTCTGCAGGCGTGGAGGCAGACTTCTAGGGTGTCGACTTGTGTTCTCTCTATGCTTCTTCCTCTCCTGTACTCCCATCTCCTTTAAACCTTTTCCCCACCTGTCTCACTTTGCTTTCTCCT
Organism: Poecilia formosa; assembly: GCF_000485575.1. Taxonomy (NCBI): domain Eukaryota; kingdom Metazoa; phylum Chordata; class Actinopteri; order Cyprinodontiformes; family Poeciliidae; genus Poecilia; species Poecilia formosa. The sequence goes on from NW_006800146.1 coordinate 272,394, forward strand.
TTCATTTTTGTCCTCTGTGTCCATTATATTTCAAATAAAGTCAAGGCCATATCTAATAAAGTTTTATATATCAAATTGAGCATTGACTGTGTTAATTGTATTTAACTCTACTTTTGAATTTAAGGCAAGTTACAAACAGATATCAAAAAAATATTCTTGCCAAGTTTTGTGCAATGTAGCAAATAGAAGTCATTTTGGTAATTCTCACTAAGATAATACAATAAAAGACTGTGAGAAAAAAATGTCTTTTTATTCAGTGTATCTAAATTTCTGATTTCAACTGTATCAAAAGAAAATTATCATGATTTTTCTCAGATAGAACTATGTGTGTTGTCTTAATTCAGCACTTACACTGCACATTTAGCTTGTAGCGTATGCGGAACTCTGTCTGCAGCGTTGGGTGGCGCACCACGCAGGTGAGCATCTTTCCCTGGGCGTAGCTCTGGGGCTTCCACATGTAGTTGACGCGCACCGTGGTGGTGCCGTTGACTTCCTCCTGAGTTTGCTTCTCAGATCGCCCGTACAGCTCGGCCTCCCAGAACACCTCAGCGGCGGGCCGCCCGCGCTCCGCGATGCAGGTGGCCACCAGCGCCTCGTCCCCGCCGTCAAGAAGAGGCGCGGGGCCTGCAGACACGTACACCTTGGGCTCCACTGTTTACAGGAGGAGAAAACAACAACAACAACAAAAACTGAATAGATGATGAAACAATTATTAGTGATCTTTTCGTGTTCATGTATGAATTAGTAATGTCCGGTCACCTTAGTGTACTTAACTGCTAAAAGAGAAAACATTGATTTCCGTCTTTCACCCAGAGTGCACACATTAAAAATTGACAAACAGTTCTACACAGCCGTCTACATTAAGGTGGAGAGTTTCTCATTGTGGACTGAACAGTGGTGCAGTTGGGAGCACTCGCAGCAAGAAGTAGACCTGTCACAATAAATTTTGCTGGGCCATAAATTATCCCAGAAATGACAGCGATAAACGATAATATTATCGTTTTGAGAGCATTGTTAATTAACAGCACAAAAATGGCATAACAATGCAAGTACACACTCTCGAAGATCAATAAACTAATCTATAAAGAACATTTAATTCTGGAACGGGAAGACATTTTAAATGTCTGAAATAAATAAACAAATCAAAAGCAAATAAAATGGATTATGAAGTCTCTGTAAGCAAACCTGCCCTTCAAAATATATTGATCATAAGGCTGAGACATGGGAAAAGAGGGAATGCTGCCAATTAGGACTTTGGTGAAAAAAAAGTGTAAACTTACTACTGTGTACTGTTTCTTTTTTATTGTGATCTACAGCTGAAACACATAACTAGCTGGTTTCAGTGAAGTCCACAACTGTCAGAGGTTTCCATAACATTTAAAGGAGAGAAAAAACCTGAGGCTCTCAGGTCAATATTCCACATTCTTCCCAGCTCAAAATTCCAATGCTCATTAATTTTAAAAACTATACTATCAAGTAAATAGCAATATTTGATGCATTATTTTATTTTTCCTTACTTATGCTTACCGTCATATTCAGTAAATTAGAATACACGCTCCAATGAGTCTCATTTGTCAGATTAAAAGTACCTTTCTAAAATAAAATCCTGTAGAGATACCTTTCATTAAGCCCACATTTCTGTTTTTAGAAAGAGTCTTTCTATTGGTGGGATTTCAAATGTCATGTTTTTTTTTATTTGCTGTAAGTGAAAAATCAAAAATAATTAACAGAAATAAAGGCTTTCAAACATCCACTTTAGGGATGTTTGAAAAAAGTATTATGATTATGATATAAGCATTTCATATCGGTCGATATTAATAGTTACAGATTAGATTTGTTTGTTTTAAACATCAGAAATATTCAAGATATTTAAAAACTGGTGGCATGAACTTTCCTGTTTTTTCTTTTATTTTAAGCAGTCATGAGGCCTGGTGGAGAAACCTGAAACAGCTTCTACGCAAGTTACTCAGCAAGTTGTTGCTCAGTAACCAAAGGTCAAGTCAGTTCAACGTAGAGCAGCTAAAGCTTTTCCTCTGCCTACATTGATAGTCTACATATTGAATATTCTATCAGGCATATTATCTATTGGTATTCATCATTTGTCTTTTGTGAATTGTATTGCTATTGATTTATTGTCCATATCCCTACTCCATCTGTGTATAATTAACCCTTTAAAACCTGGTAACTTAAACAATTAGTTAATAAAAATTCTGATTCTTTTTAAAATTAAACATTGAAAGTGTTTCATTATAGAAAAGAAACCATTTTGTACTCCTGGGCTTGTTTTCTAAATTTGTTTGTACCACAATTAATTTATCAGGCTTTTGTGTTGATTTAGTCGTTATAACTAAAAACACAAAATGTTTACTTTATTGTAGTGGATTTTTTTAAGGAAAGTACTTTGTTAGAGAAATATTCGTATCAAAAATGACACATTTGGCATTAAAGGAACAACTTAAAGTGTTTCACTCAGTGATAAACTCCTGAAATCAAAAGGCTTACCAATAATATTCTAACTTAATCAGTTGGACTGTATAGGGAGCTATTAAATTCCGACTTCATATTTTTTAAAGATTGCATAGGGGCTCTGCTCTTTGCTGTTTATTTTCGACTACATATAACACAATAGTCGCCCTCCGTCTGACAGTTTCTGCGCTGGGACGATGTTACACCATTTCTCTGAGAATGACTCGACAAGCAGGTCTATGTAGGAGGAACGTGACCAGAATTATGCAACCGCGCTTCCTTTTGTGCAAAGAGCAAACTCGTCTCAACCATGCTCTGGACAGAAAGAATGAGAAGAAAAATAAAACAACATACCACACACTGTCAGCGCTGACAGTCGTAGAGTTAAGGACAAAAAGGAGACAAGAGAAGAAAACGTTTACTGGAGGGGAACTGAATAAACAACAGGCCCGGTTAAAAGCAGGTTACAGTGTGCTCTGGTTTATTTTGTCTGCATCGTGTTGCAGCACACCGCCTCCTCTTTCGCTGCCTGCTAAATTCTACAAGCTGTTGGATTAAAAATCTCCCATCTTGCTCCTTATCATTAGCCAACAAGGAGGTGCAGCAGCAAATTCCGAACAAGAAAAAATACAACTGTTACCCCGTTTTCCTTCTTTTCCAAAAATAACCATCCACCTCATGTACCCCTTTAGAAGGGGCGGGGACGCTGACCTCCTGGCTCTGCCCTCACATTCTTCACTCACTTCTCTCTGCCCCTCCTTGCAGCCCTCTGACCTTTAAAACAGTAGCTGCTCTATGCTGGCAGGCCGGCCAGCTGAAACATCAGAATAACCAAATTAGACGGACGTGTTCATTTTGGGGAGTGGCGAAGAGAACCCTCTGGATGAGTGGAAAAGTGTTGGGTGGGAAAAGGCCAATAATTTCCCTTCAGCAATATGCCTACAACGACTCTTTTCGATTCACACACAACATCTGAACCCAGTGGGAAAGTGCACTTTTAACAAAAAAGGATGCGTGAAAAAGAAGCAAAACGGTAGAAAAGTATTTATGTTATGTAAGAAAAAGCAAACAAACAAACAAAAAACAACTTACGATGCTATAACAAAGCAGCAACGTTTTGCATGCGACATTTTGACTCGGGGAAAATCCAGAATTCTGTTAAGGCAGATCTGAAAGTACTTTATTGCAAGCAAATTATACGACACTTAGCTCATTTTGAGCCGACTTAAAACCTCCATTTAAAGACTGAGTAAAGAGTCCAATCATGAAGAGGGCAAAGGAGAGAGCGCTTTGGGACGAAAATAGGTTCTCGGCGCTTACACGCCTTGCAAAAACGCAGCGGTAGTTTCCTTATCTGTAAAATCCACTTTCTAAACCTAATTGCATCCTTGTTTTGTTTTCAAGTAACTGAACTGCTCAGTAGATTTCCATTGACCTACCAGTAGTTAAAAACAAAGGGGTCATTGTAGCTTATTCACTTAGGGTAATATTTTCCTTCCTTCTGCTTACACGAGAGAGGTTTCGCCGACTAAACCTTTGCCTAAATATTTTTGTCCTTTCCTGTTGTCGACTAGAGGAGAAAAGAAAACCCAAGCCAGAAGAGCTAATGTATGGGTAAATATTTGTGTTTCTCTCTCGTGACATTGCTCATATTGGAGATGTTTTGGATGGAGAGTGTGACTTCTGAAATAAAGCCAATATCCACTGCACCTGTTAAACATTACAACGCGTGCCGTGACTTTCGTCCATTACTCACGGGCTTGGCTGTTCCATGTTGTTACTGTAGTTAATTTGAAAGGAATGAAAATGCAGCCGTGTGCTTTTCATGATCCTCAAAATATAAACAGGAATCAAACACGGAATCGCAGTAGGGGAAAATATAAAAGCAATGGGTAGAAAAGGAAGTAAATACAACACACATGGCATAAATCAAGTATCGAAGGGTACGTTAGAGGTCAAGGGCTTTAAAAACAGTCCTTTTCTATGTTCATGGTCGTATTTAGGAGGTTTCCTTCGTTCTTTATTTCTTTTTTTAGTAGATTCAAAAAGTTGCAATTCATTTGACTTATCTGAATTAGTGGTAGTGGGCACGAAGATGCAGCTAATGAAAATAAGATGTGGGAAGAATTTATTACACTTTTATGAAATTAATACATGATTTTCAATGTTTTTACTCATTAAAGTCAGAAATTTATGGAATGCATTTGTGTTTGGATCATAGTTCAATTAGATATCCCTTCAATATTGCTTTAAATACTTCAGTGTTGATTTAGTAGAAAGCAGCATACAACCAGTTCACTGGAAGACAAATGAATAACTGTATTTTTTTGTTTTTCCTGCCTGTATAAACCGTCGTGGTTGTATTCATTACTTTAACGGTGCATACGTCAGCATTTTGGAGAAGTAAAATATCTGAAAGTAAAACAGTAGCACAGTAACGCTTGTGTCAAATTAAAACATGACAGTATGGTATTAAAGTTGACATAGAGTGTATGTAAACGTGAAAAATTGTAGAAAGTGAGATAGTTCACATCATTTACGAACCATCATTTTAAAGCATATTTGAACGAACTGCAGTTCTGACCCACACACCTCACCAACAGGTGGTGGAACTGCACACCTCTCTGCCAACCGCCAGTAAACTCAAGAAGAAGACGACTTCACTTTTGAGTATTTGGTGTCCGCACTGACAGGTATCCGATGGGTTCCTGGTGTCTAAGAAAAGGTGCTAGCTGCTCAGCTAGCTAATCAACATTGCTGCAGTCTAATTCCCATCTTTGTCCAACAAACAGAAAGTGTGGGAAATGTACAAAGGGGAATGATTTACTATAAAACAGCACGCGGATCTCGTTGCTAACCGTGTTGTGAACCCTCTGACTAGTGGGATGCAATCAGTTTACCCGAATCCATACTGAATTGGAAAAAAATGGATTGCGATACATTGATGAATTGATATTTTTATAGCAACCTTTGTTTCTTGTCAGAGATCCGACATTGGATTTAGGCCTGGACTTTCTAGGCTGTTCTAATATATGAATATGCCTTGATCTAAACCATTCCACTGTAGCTCCAGCCGTGTTTGGAGTTGTTGTCACACTGGAATGTGAAACTATATCCCACTTTGTGAGTCTTTTGCAGCATCTAACAGGTTTTCTTCTCTGTGTTTAGCTCCATCCATCTTCCAACTTGATTTACACTACAGCTAAAAACACAGAGGTGCTGCTCTCTGCTTACTATTTAAAGTGTAATTAACCCCGAATCAACCTATCTTTTGTTGATAGACTGTCTAAATAGGTTACTTGGGGTTCTACCTTTATGTTTCTGTGTGAATTTTGACGTTTTCGTCTAAATTGGTTTAGTTCTGCATTATTTTTTGCCTGACCCCATCTCAGTGCTGGCCTCCTGAGGTGAACTGAGCAGCTATTTAAAACGGTACGGGTTTACATCACACAGCCCCAAACAGTTTCACTTTAAGTGACTTCTGAACTGATTGAATCAGGTTTTATTTAAGCTATCAAAGAGTGAATACATGCACATCATACAATTCAGATTTTCATTTGCCAGAAATTCTGAAAAGCGAGGTACAAATAATCTTGCAAGGCACTGCTGCTGCTGTATCACACAGCTGCAGAGGAATTATGAACTTCATTATAATGAAAAGAGGAATTTTAAACATACACGTCAAAACAAACACGAAGGACATAAAAAGGGCGCTTGGGAATATAAACTTACTGCGTTTAACTCTTCAAACTGTGATGTTCCAATGTCTGAGAAAATTACCCAGTGGGGTAACCTAATTCCCACACGCTGCATATCAGACTGAAAAGGACACATACTTCCTCTGTAATCACACCCTAATTACATCTGAATTGTAAAGAAGGTATGTGTTTGGGTATGTGTGTACATTTTTCCCTATGAGCACAAAAAAATAAATAAAACAGCCTGAGAATCTGCTCAGAGAAGACAGCAAGGTGTAATTGAACTCCACGAGGTTTCAGACACTGCGGCTGTTGCAGCAATACTTAATGTGCCGCTCATTAAACATCAGAGTCTCCTCCTGTCTCTGGAGGAGGACAAGAAGCTGAAGCCAATAGCGCAATCTCCTACTCTCGACACCGAGTCACATTTAGAGCTTAAAGCATATGCTGAGTGTCGAGAAAAAAAAGAAGATTAAAGAATGAGTATTCCACACAGAAATATGAGGACACTGCAGTTTAACATTTAATTAGCAGGAGTTCAACAATAGGATTCTTGGGAAATGTGGTCATTCAGTTCAAATACATTCATACTCCAAATGACTGTATGTTTATATGGTTATGAATTTGTTATTTCCAACAAAGGGGAGAAAGTATTTAGTAAAATTAAAAGCACAAAGTGAACTGATCAGAGCTTTGTTACCTTGTCATATACATTAAAGCCAAGTTTTCTTCAAGAACAAAAACAAACAGCCTGAAACTACTTTTTTTAGTCACTGCAAAACATAGTTTTGCTCATTTTAAAAGTGACAAAATGATTTTAAGATGAAAACTATCTTTAGAAGTTGCACAGCTTATTTTTAAGCTGTGCACCTTCTCATCGCTTCTCATCATTGTTTCAGTTGAAAATCAACAATTCAGATCACAAGTGGATGCTAAAAATGTTTAAAGAAGAAAACTAAAAGTCAGAATAGAGCAAATGTTTTTTTTTCCCCTTCCCAAATCTCATTTTCATCCAAGTTGGTAAAATGTAACTGAATGTTATGAGACTCATTTTGTATCACACCCTGCAATTAACTTGTTGCTGTGTCTGATTCAGATTCAGTCTGAAGTTCCTTCATTCTGTTCTAAGGGCAGCAGGTCAGACACACCAAAACATTTAAAATAGTGTTTTCAGGCAGCAGTGACATAAGTTTTTGAATGATTCAAATTTGAGACATTTGAGGTCAGACAAGAGGTGCTTCTCTCAGCTGCAGATTCTTAAGAACAACTGGCATCTTTCTAAGGAGGCAGCGGTTAGGGAGCGGTTCATTTCTCCAGAGAAAACGCTTAGCGGTCTGTCAAGCTTTGTTCTACCACAACAAACTACTGTGCTGTGAACTGCTCTGTAAATTTTTTATATTAAAAATAAAATAACCCAGATGTATTAGCCGACAGTAGGATTCTACATTACCTGAAACGTTAACAAAGGTCGACGCTTGCGTGTTGCCCAGAGGAAAAGTCGCCACTTTGCAGGTGTATGACCCGATATCAGAAAAAACAACTCCTTCGATGATGATAGTGGCGTCCCGTATGGACGGGGAAACAAACGAGATGCGTTTGCCGTATTCTTGGCCGTACGAGGTTCCGTACTCGGGGTTAAACACTGCCAAGGTGATGGTACCCGACGGAAGACGGCGTTCCCAGGAGATCTGCGTCAGACTCAGGTTGGGCTCCACCAGGATCCTGCAGCCAAGCGTGATGTTCTTTCCCAGCACCGCGTTCACTTTGTCAGGGACGACCACCTGGTTACTGCTTACACCTACTGAATTAAAAAGACACAAAAAATGAAGTTCCAATGTTATTGTCGCAGCAGAAATTAAACAGGAAAATTGTCTGTCACGGTTTGTTAATTAAGTGGGAAAATAGATGTCAAGGAGAGGAACAACATCCAAAAAAAAGTTGCTTTGCCAAGAAGCATGCTTCCCTATTTAATGATGAACTCAACATTGCATAGTGAGATGTGTGTTGGGCCCTAATAACTACATTTTATTATTTTCCTACTTCAGTTTTATTTTGTTCTCAAATTCAATTTTTTCCATTAAAATTTTGCTGAATTCCATTTTTATTCATATTTATTATCCCAAAAAGTATGTAGTTATGGTGTGAATGAAAAAAAAGAAAAAGAACAAATCAACAGACATGTTTAAAAGACGTTAAACTGTTTCCCCATCATTTCTTTTAGCAGTTGTAGGATTTCGCTTTTTTCCTTGGCAAAAGGCTATAAACCTTTTCTGCCTGTATTGCTAGACTCAGGCTCTGTTGACCCAGAATGCCCTGCGCTGTAGTTCGCTTCCTGCTTTCAATGCGGTCTTTGGTCCTCTTGCATCCACATACGCATTCAAATTGCACCAGAGTTCACTTCAACCGGACCAAGACCTCGGTTTGTAGGCGGACCAGACTTCGCATTTTTGGTCAACTGATTGGTTTGATTCACACCTTCCTAAGCTGACCCAACTTTCTAGGCAAACACACCAGAGTTCGATTAAAGCGGACTAAACAGGGCTGGCGTGAATCTCATTTTTTTAATAAAGAAAATATGCCTTTTAAAAATGCCTTAGAGTTGAACTCAACACCAAAATACTTATGTAGCTCCCATTTATTCCGTTTTCACTGCTTTGCCAAAACTGATGGAAGTTTGTTTGCCTTTTTTCCTCAAAGGAATATCTGATTTGAGGCACAGAGCAATAAGTATCGTCAACTCTATTTGCATGTTCAAGAGTTAGCAAACATGACTGCCCATAGCTAGCTACTTCTTCTATAGAGTTTATTGGCAGCTTACGATCTTCTTATGTTATCGCCATCAACTGGACTGAGGTGTTGCAGCTAGCTAGCTTCCCCTGTGTGTCTCTGAGTAGTCATTGTATCCTTGTGCCTCCAATCGACCACATGCTGACAAAACGTTCACAAACATTTTCTCTCATTTATAAAACTTGGTGGCCCTGAAGCTTGCGTTAAGCTACGAGGTATGAATTTATTTTTTGGGGAAGACGTCAGAGTTGAGAGAGTTTCCACCATGGGTGACTGGTTCATTCTGTCTGTGTCGAAGGGAGAGCCAAACAGATGCACAAGCCGAGTCTGCGTAACTAGGTAATGGGTGGTACAGGAGCTGCAGCGGCCAAAGTACCACTGTATATCTGTAAAATTCCGTGTTTTATTGTGTTTTCCTCATCGCTGAAATCCAGGGTTCCTAATACTGTATGACTTTCACATCAAGTTAAAATTCACAGCAGCTGCATTCTACAAAAACAAGTTAACTTTCAGCATTTCTGGAGAGATCATCTATGCTAAAGCTACAAAGAAAGACACACTAGATTACCCTCATATAAATAATGCATGCCAAGGATTTTTTGTTTGATTTGCCTTCCCTCGGTAGAAGTAACTTCTGTGTTTAATGCGTGGCTTTGTTTCCTAATGTAAGACGAAGCAGATTTCTTGTGCGTGACTGTGGGTTCTGCTCTGCCTCTGAAGCTGCACACTTTCACCACGGGGTACTCAGACTGCTCGTCTTCCTAATTGTCAGAGAACCTTATTAACTAGCAGGTACGATTTTCTGGACGGAGATGAAACAAGGGAAGCAATAGATTAACTTTATTCCTGCTTTTTTATGAGCCCACTAATTTGACTCTGGGCCCACCCCATAGCTTTTGTTGTCTTGTTTTGAGACACATAAAACAGGCTTTGAACATTAAAAACCATGTTAGTCCTGTAAAGAGAAACAAATGGAGAATGTGACAATGAATGCGGTTCCAGAGAAGTAATGAACTGTTACTAGTACCAAAGTGTACCAAGTGGAAGTGCACCGATTGCGGTTTTTTTGGCCAATCACTGATGTTAAATTTCCAATTTTCTCTCTACTGTGGAAACAGTGGTATTAACTGAACCACCATGCATCCCCGAATAACCAAACTGTGTCCATCAAATTCATCAGAATGCTTTTGTTTTGGTTTATTTTCTATGATATAAAACAGCAAACCTGAAAACGTGGTATTATGAAACGTTTAAGAACAATAGCTGTTGCAATCAACATGTAGATAGTATTTTAGCAGCAACAGTAGAAATAATTGTTTTCTGTTTTAAGTGATAGTAATTAGTTCTTGGTTTACATTTTTGGACTGTGATGTGTTCATTTGAGTGAAGTGAGGGTTTCTCACTCTGTAGGTCTTGCAGACTGACCTGAGTTCCAGTTTTAAACATTTAACTGCAATACATTCAAAGTAAAATGATGATCATGACTTTCATGCCCAACCAGACCTGTGACGACAACAAATTCTGCTGGACGATAAACTGTCCCAGTAATTAATGCGATAAACGATAATATAGTTGTTTTGAGAAGTAATATATTGACGATGGCATAATTATACAAGTTCGCCATCTCAAAGACTAATAAAATTTAATTTTGTAAAGAATATTAAACAATGGACATGGAATATACTTTACATATCCAAAAAAACACATAAACCAAAAATAATAAATAAAACTGAAATAAAAACTACGCACAACAGAAGCCATAAATAAAACGGAATATGAAATCACTGTAAACTTAAAAAAAAAAACAACTAATCATCAGAATGGACATTAACGATCTCATTTTAATTCATCATGTGATTAATTGATTCATTGCAACAGGCTTCTGTCCAAGGACTGCACTGAAAATGCATTTTGGTTTTTGGCCTGATGGCTGGTTCTTTTCTGTGAGCAGCATTTTCTCCTTGTGGATGTGTAGGTTTTCCTCCCACGGTCAAAAGACACACATACACAAAATCACACACAGTCAGGTCAATTACTGTGATCCTAAGGTGTTGTCTATCAGTTTTACGTCAACTGTGTGATGGACTGTAAACCGGAGTGCACGCTACCTTTTGGCCAGTGTCAGCTTGAATAGCAGCCGGTTGTGTAGGAGGTGAAATCAGACTGAAGTTTGTAGTAAAAAAAAAAAAAAAAAGAAGGAATAAACTTAAAGTCACAAAATAAAACCTTGCAGGATTTGAAAACGTCTTAAATGGTTCTCATAAAGACCTCTTGGAAGTCTATTCTGTCTAATTGGTCAATAAGAGAGATCACAGCTTTTGAAAATCTGTTTTGGAGTAAGACCTACTTGAACTCTCTTCTGCTTAATGAATTAAATCAAAACTGTTTCTGATTTGATAGTCCACATGTTGACAGATGTGCTACGTGGTTGTAGCAGAACAAACAAACACTTCCAGCTTGGTGGTGGTATGGGCCGTATCTTGGAAAACTAACCTGAAATAAATCCTAAATTACAGGCTGAGGCAGCTGCTGGGACAAAAAAAGCCATCTCAGTCTGTTTTCTTTCCACTTTTTCTGAGAATGACTCATTGATAGAATCACATATGCTTATTTTTTAAGAGGCAATAATTTACAACACTGTACCCTACTGAGCAGCAGAGTAGACCAGTCTTAAACCTTCATAATAAATGTTTTCTTTTATTAGAAAAAAAATCCCAAAACGGTAAAATATTACTCTGAGCTGATTTTATTTGAAATATTCCAACGTTAAATCTCGGCTTCCCCGACACGGCTGCAGTCAGAATAAACTAAATTTGGGAGCCGCAAATTTCCACTTTGTACACCGTCAAAGATGTGTATGGGGTAAAACTTATAAAAGTGGTCCACTAGCGGGTATTTCAAGTCTTTGGCATGAATACGAGTGGTAAACCACAGCAATGCTATCATGGTTTGTGAGCAATATAGCCAAGGAGGCTGACGCTCCCTGAGCTCCATTACGTCCCCTGTAATTTTAGTGATTACGCTCACACTCACACACACACACATATAAATGGAGTATTTCTCTCTCTCCCAAAATAAGAAATAAGTGTGTGACCATCTGTGCAAAAGTAGGACCCTCTGTTTGAATAGCTGCTCAAGCTTCAGCATGTGAAGGATTGCGAAGGGTAGTTTTATTCTCCTGTCCTGAGTACTATCCACACGCTAACAACATATATGCACTGATACACTCTTTTCACTTCTGGTTATAAGAGGTTCAGCATCAGCCGATACATATCCGATACGATAGAAAAAACAGTGCTGAATTGACTTTAAACTTTTCTTTTTTTTTTTTTATAAAAACAGACATAAATGTACTGAATTATATTTTTTGATAACTCTGCGCCAGTGCAAATGTAGTCAAACATGTAAAAACAACCCAAGTTTTATTTGTTCAATCAGTGCAACAGCAAATGTAAAATAAATAAAGAAACTGGAACTGACAAAAACAATAGGTCGACTACCTTGGTCAAACACAAAAATAAACTGCAACAAACCTTCTTTCAAATGGTTTAGGAAGTGCAATTAGGAATTATATTAAATAATGTAAAATAAATAAATAAGCATGACATCATTCAGCACAGACACAAACCACAGACTTAGGCTGCGTTCACAATGCAGCCTAAAGTGACCCGGTCCTGATTTTTTGTCAAATCGGATTTTTTGCTGTGGCCGTTCACACTTCCAAATATATGCAACATGTACGTGTTCTGCAGTGTGAACAAGCAAATGACCTGAAAGTGTCCCGCGTGCATAGTGGAGGGTGCAATAACATCAGAGTTCTCAGTGTTTTGCCAACCGCCATAAAAAGAAGTGTTCAGTGTTTGTGGAAGTAAACATGGAGGCCAACGGTGGAGCATAGCTTACACATTTGAAGTTGTTGTCTGACCGGAGTAGCATATTAACAACTTAATCCTCATTATAGTCCACCATGGTTGTACTTTTTCTTCCCACTTGCACATATCAGGACACAGAATAGTGACATTTGTCGAGTATCTGTGACGTTCAGGTCGGATGAATGCAACCTGGGTGTTAGGTCACATTTGAATCGGATACGTATCCGACACCCAAGTGGCCTGCATCACATTCGAAAAGAACCCGTCGTGTTATTTAGACTGTCATGAAAAGATCAGATACAAGTCGCATTACGTCAAAAAATTTGGAATTGGGTCACTTCAGGCTGCGGTGTAAACGATGCTTTAGACTGAATAGATCTGCCTTTATGAACCAGAATAGATGACCAATACCACATCTAAAATAATTTTTCAATATCGGATCAGGTACAAATATTGATATAAGATCAGAGCATCTGCAGTTAACATTATGTTTTGCTTTCAATGAATAGTGGTCAGGCTCTGCATGTTAGCGCTCCAAAAAAGTATTCACACCTATTGGACTCTGTAAGGTTTTGTAACTTGATGAATCAATAAACTTTTATTTATTTTACAATGAAGAGTATCACAAAGTAGCTCATAACTGAATAGATGAATGGTGGACAAAAAAATTATAATTTAAGAACAACAGTCTGAAAAGCATGGTATGGATTTGCCCTGTCTACTCGCTAAATAAAAGTTGATGAACATCATAGAACAGACCTTGATCTTCTAATCAGTGTCAGATGTCCCAGGAACAGATAAGGAACGTTTAAAAATTGTTAGATTGTAGAACAATATCAAATTGTCACCTTCCGAAACAATGGCTTAAGCCATTTTTGTCAAAACATGATTTAGGAAAAAAAAAAAAAGAAAACTTTTGGCAAAAAACTGACTTAGGGCATTAGTTTAGGAAGGTGAATTAGTAAATATAATTGAAATCGCATTAAAGAGTATGACTCAAGTGCTATTTTACCAAGACATGACCATACACCTTAAGGGAAAAGTCTGACCAAGGACAGTGTAAATCAAAGAAACAGCCAAGACCACCAAAGCATTGGCTGCAAAGAGCCACAGTTTAGGTATGAGAATCTGCTGACAAGTCAATGTTTAGTCGTGCATTTCACGACTAAACATTGTGTAATGCTATAAGCCACATAGGGGCCAAGACCCGATAGAAACTTTTCACTGGACATCAACCACAATGCCCCGTCTCCTTGGTGACTCATGATGTCATGTTGGGCAAATACTTTTGTACAGAGTTGATGGGAATATGGATGGAGCTAAATAGAGGGTAATACTGAAAGAAAACTTCACAAGACTTCAGAGTGGGAAAGAGAATCAGCTTTGTCCCATAAACAAACATTAGTTTAGGTCAGTATTTCCCAACCCTGGTCCTCAAGGCACACTGTCCTACGAGTTTTAGAGGTTTCCCTGCTTTAATGTGCCTAATTCAACTGACTGCAGTTCAGCAAATGCCTGTTAATCAGCCATCTACTGAAATCAGCTCGACTGAAGCAAGGAAATACCTAAAACATGCAGGGCAGTGTGCCTTGAGGACCAGGGTTGGGAAACACTGGTTTAGGTGTATTAGAATGGCTCAGTCAAAGTCTAGGCCTAAATCTAATTAAGAAAATCAGTGGAAAGACTTGAAAATTGCTTAGCTTGAACTGCATTGCAAAGAAGAATGAGCAAAAGTCTTCTAAATATGAAAACTGTAGCTGCAATTGCAACAAAAGTTAGTTCTATAAAGCACATATTAAAGTGTTTTAATAGCAAAAAGTTCTGAACATCTTTTGACATTAACCCTCCAGTTCACATATGCACGCTACATTTAATGGACTAATGACAATCCCAAAAAACTACATTAAGGTCATTAAGGTCGTAATATGACAAAACGTGCAAGACATGAATAGTTCTGCTACGAACTGCACTAAGGCTAACACATTTCCCTCAGAAAAATAAACCGGTCTTGCCTTATTTGTCATCCACTTGCACAGACATTTGGAAAAGTCACTTTGGATTATAACATTTCACCACAATAGTTTAGACACGAATAAACGTCTATTCCCTGCATTTGATTCATGACCTGGTCTGAAAAAAAAAAGACCTGTTGGTGCTATAATCTGTTTTCCAGTGCATGTGTTGCTCTCTGTTTGCATTGCTTCTGTCATAGTCACCAGGGTGCATTGCAGTGAGGGGAGTCAGGGGCCGTCGAGGTCAGAGCATTTTCTGCCTCATGGTCATCTGAGCTGACACAACAACTGTTTGCTGTCACACTATTTGTTCAACTTTGTTATTTTAGTTGAAAAAAAAAGGCAAAGCTTTGAAACAATGCCAACAGCTGTACAGCCATAAAGATTTACAATGTGTCTATAACAGGACAGATGGATAAAAATGTTTGCTCGAGTAGTAAAGCGCCATGTTTGGCATGCGACATCGCACTGATGCCTGTGGACAAGTGTCCTGAGACCAGATTTCTCCGTAGCGTGCCCTACATAGTGAAGCTACCTGACACGCCGCTCCAAATGCTCACCGTACGACGACAGGCGTTGGTTTAGGTGTGTCGGCTTTCGAGGCCTGTCGAAGCGCAAGGAGAAACTAAACTCCATGCGTGCTATGCCCTGTTTGTTTAACAGTAAAGCATTGGGAAGTAACGAGACCAAGGAAAAGGGACTCCACCCTTTACCATTAGTTGAGGCGGTAGACAGATGGCCGCTGCATGGGATACCTTCAGCCAGGAGGAGAGTTAGAGGGGGGGAAACTTGGCATTGCTCTGCCGCAAGAACACAGTCGGGCCTCATAAACTAGAGCACTGTGACATATTATCTAAAATACTGCAGGCAAATGAAATCTAAGCAGCATGCTAAACAAAGCTGTCATTTAATTTCATCAGAGGAATAGGCATACCAGTGAGGTACAGTTCACAAATGTCACTGGATTTATTACCAGTGATCCATCTTGTTGAGTAAACACAAAAGTTCAGATCTTTATAAAGAATAAACAAGAAAAAAAAAGGACTTTGACAGTTGACACGTTTGATGTTGGGTTATGATGAAAAAGAAGAGCCCCAACCTGAAAAATCTATCATGACTAATAAGAAATTGGCTGGACTTTTACCCTCTCTTCGGCGAGAAACCTGAGGAAAGAATGAACTCATGGGCAGGAAATGCTTGTTCTTTGAAGAAAATGCTTCATATTTGTTTCTTTCCCTTCTGACATCACTAATTGCGACAAGCTGCTCGACAGACACGAGGGGTAAAATCAAAACCTTCCTTTTTGCCTGGCAACCGGCTCAAACATTCCCCCCTTTGGCCCGTTTGGCGAGCCAAAAAAAATCTCCACCTACCGAGACCTGACCCGGCTCCAGCCCTGACCTCCCCAGGAGAGGGGCCGTCTTCTGGCCGATGAGAAGACACGCGGAGAATGTCAGGACCGCGAGAGACGCCGGGGGACGAGAGTGGGGATTCACAGGGATTCACTCACAAGCAGTTAACAAAACACACAATATGTCATGTTCATGTAGACAAACTCCATCCATAGATTATCATGTCAAACAGCACTCACGAGGGACTAATCTAAAGACCTCATAGGAGAAGAATGCAGACATGAGATCGTTGCAAGAGAGAGTGTGGTTTTAGGACCAAAAGCAAAAGGAAACTGAGTTGAGTAAAGAATGGATAAGGACAAAAAAAAGAAGCAAGAACTAGGTCAGGTATGGACAAAGTACGGAAACAAATTGACAGGAAGATAACACCGCAACACGCAGAGCTACGCAAGGACCAAAAAATGTGCCTGGCCTGGCCGATCATTTCTACATACGTACAGAAATAAATACAATATGCTGGAAGGCCTCGCCGATTTGAGAACTGAGATCACAGTCTTCAGTTTCTGCAACTTATTGTGATGTTAAATGACACAAGTTGTTTACGAGATGACTTAAATTGGTTTATCTGGAAAGAGTTTTTGGGACATTACCCTAAGTTGTAGTCTGAAGGCTTTGAATGACGAAGCAGCTTTTCCAAAAGTTAGGTCTGAAACAAATGTTTTTTTAATGCACCCAGGTCTGGGGAAAAAGCCCCAGACTTGGGTGCACATTTTATTAATGGTGTCTTTCCAGGGAGTGAAGCCGTTTCTCAGTATTTTTTACAAACTGAAATCTGTGCCTCTTCAATCCGTTTGCTTTATGGAAGATTTCAAGTTTCTGTTTCAGACACTGATGCTTAAGAGAAGAATTCAGGCCCTGTCCGCACGGAGAGGATTTCAGGAGTATCCACAAAAGTTTTTTGTTGTTTACCCATACAGCTTTGACTTTTTGGGAAACCAGAAGCGAACCCGGTTTTTGAAACTGGGTTCCAGAGTGGATTAATTTCAGAACACCATTTTCATGTTGAATTTCCATAATGAAAGAAAGGAAGAGAGAAAGGAAAGAAAAAAGAAAATATGTATGACAAGAATGGAAGAACAGAAGGAAGGAAAGACGCAAAAAGAATAAAAAAGGTAAAAGAAAGGACAAGGAGAAGGGTAAAGTGAAAGACAGAAAGACAAGTGGGAAGTAAAGGCCAAAGGAAGAAAGGACATGACAAAGGAAAGAAAGAAGGAAGGACACAAAAGAGGCATGGATGAGGAAAGGAAAACATTTCAACAAGGTAGAGAGATTAAAAACTGTAAGAAACAGAAATATTTTCTGTACTTTTCTCTTTTGATGATGTTGTATCTCCATGTCTCTCTGTCCTGCATGTGTCTCACTCTGACGATAACCAAACATGGTGCTGTTTGTTGTTTTTGTGTCATTCTCTGACAGAGTTAAAGCACCACCAATTTGCCCAGCATACCTACTACATCATTCGCTGTAGCGCCTTAACCTGTTGAATAGACGCACATATTTTTTATTGTTTACAAAAGTTTACTGTGCTCGTCTCCATGTATACAGGGCCTCAATTAAGTCTAAATTGTGACATTGTGTCTCTTTGTTCCACCCAGTCTCCTGTAAAGATCTATTGTTACTCAGCTTGAACATCTTGAAGCAGAGGACTACATCCACTGTTAGCCTAAAGCAGAGAAGCACCGAAGAGAGATAAAAATGTTCCTGGATTGGTTTGATAAGTGATCTATTGGTGAAATAATTAAATATGTGACTCCCCCTATTCATTAAATGAATCAGAAGTAGAGTGCCATCATTTTCGGTCTGAAGCTGCATAAACTTTGCATATACTTTTAACTTTTTGAGATTAATAAATGTAGATAGACAGAAAAGACAAATATAAGCTCTGATGGATAAATGGGATTAATCTTGCAATTCCTTCACCTTAGGTTCTACAGTCTAGGAAAATACATACTGAATTGGCAGGTCAAACTTCAAAGAAAGCCAGAAATTGTGATTGATGTATCTATAGTCATTGTTACACTGTCTTTACACAGCACAGCAAGAAACAAGAAAGGAAAAAAAATCCTACCTGAGACAAGCTTTGTAAAAAAAAAAAAAAGGAAAAAAAGAAATAAGATTTACTCAACTCTCCTTTTTCCAACACATTTGTATGTTTTCTTGGCTTTGGAATTAAGTAAAAAAAAGAACATACATGTAGTGTGCTTCTTAAAAACATTACTCAGGGAGGGTTACAATAGTTGTTCAATAAAACATTTTTATGTTAAAGCCCTTAACATAAAAATGTCTGTGGCATTGGTTAGCCTCCTTTACATCAGTACTGTTAGCAATCAAATGATTCTGCTCCGATCTAAAATTGGGATATTTAACATGTTGGATTATTTTGGCCAGATATTGCAGTGTGTGTGGTGTTCCTTGAGGATAAATGAGAGCACACCTTGTTGAATGTGACTTGTAGCCAATCAGAAAGCGAAAAAGGAAGACACAGCAGACAAAATAACTTCCATGGCAACCAAAAATGTCCAGGGTTTCCCTCAGTGTATTATAAGTCTGGTGGGCCACCTGACTTTACTTGCGCCCCACCAGGCTAAGCATGGATTGTTTTATTTATTAGGCTTTTTGTACGCCAGTACCAGTAGCAAAGATGGGTTAAAAATTTCTTTGGTGACACAATTGGAAGAGCAATGGCAATATAGTATAGCCAGTATGTGAATAGTAAGACTGAGGTCTTACCAAGTGCTACTGCTACTTCCGGTGGGCGCCGGAAGACCCATAATCCTTTCCCCAGTAAGCCTCCCAGGAATAAGGTGTATAGAATGTTCAGTTCCAATGGTATCAATGACATCAGCACGACATCACTCTATGATATCACAAAGGAATATCATAGAGTGATAGATCACTCTTCAGAGCACGTTCGAAATTAATCGAAACGAGGGGGATATCGATTCCAGATATTACACGCCTTTCAGAGAAGCAAGAATTTACCAGAATATAGACATGAAGCAACAACAGATTGCTTGTGAACATGAAGCTTTTCTAGCTAAGCTTACATGGGTCGACATGATGGACCTCAACATCCAAGTTGACTACGACGCTGTCATTTTCCCTTTCGAAGATAACAGCGACAGCCCCATTAAGCCAGAAGGTGAATCAGTAAAGATCTAGAAGGAATCAGGAATCAGTCCTTCCGGCGACTTTGGGAGTCCAACATCATTGGAAGTTGAGCAGGAAACAACTCCTTCTGCTGGCTTTGAGATTACCTCCTCAGTGGAAGTCGTGGAAGAGACAAGCCAACACATCATTGATCTTAAAACAGAATTGCAGAGTTAGATTTTTGATCTCCATGAAGAAAGAGACCGAAGGATTGCATATCAGGCTGAAGTTAAATCACAGCAGGAGGAGATTCAAAAACTGCAAAAAATGTTGGAAAAAGAACGTCACATGCAAGTCAAACATGAACATGGAAGAAACGTGCCAGAGTTTAAAGATGTATCAAAGGTTTATTGCTCTTCCAAAGTTACAGCCGACAAGAGCATTCTTCAACAGCTGGAGTACTTCAAGAGGGAGGCTGAAAAATATGCCTCCCGCAATAAAGGTCTGATCGAAGTCATGGTTGAAGAATACAGAGTGAGACTCAAATATGAGGAGCAGCTCAAAAGTCACATTGAGCAAGCTTTCAAAATCAAAGTACAGTCAGAAACAGTGAAATCTCAGCAGGGTCAGGTTGCAGACCTGAAGGTGAAATTGAAACTTGCTCCGGAAAATAACAATCCTAGAGTCTCCACCCAACCAGAGGCCCCCCTGCAAACAGAAGGCTCCCTACAAACAGAGGAGTCCAAGCAAAGACAGACCTTGAATCAACGAGGGGTCTCCATGCATAATCTGCCTCGGCCTTTGCGCCGACCCACTCCCAGGTTGCAAACAGAAGGCTCCCTACAAACAGAGGAGCCCAAGGAAAGACAGACCTTCTATCAACCATGTAAGACCTAGGAAAAACAGACCTCCAACCAATCAGTGAGGTCTGAGGAAAGACAGACTTCCAATCAACCAGGTAGGTCCGAGGAAAGACAAACCTTGAATCAACCAGGGGTCTCCCTGCATAGCCTGGCTCGGCCTTTGCGTCGACCCACACCCAGGTTGCAAACAGAGGAGTCCACGCAAAGCCAAACTTCCACACAAACATGGAGGTCCGAGGAAAGACAGACCTCCATGCGACCAACCTCCAGTGGTTGCGTGGAGGGCCTTCATGTTGGCATTGGCGTGAAGGCCAATTTATGCCCGGCTCTGCCTTTACACTAACCTACACCCGGGTGGCACTAACATAGGTTTTGCTAAAACTGGTAAAATTTCTCAAAATTCATTGATTAATTGGTGTCTCTAAATTGTCCTAAGGTGTGAATGTGTGTGCGCAAGGATAAGTATGTTAGATGATGGATGGATGAATATTTGTTAAAAGTGTCTGACAGTAGATATGAAACAGAGAATGAAATGCATCTTGCTCTGCTGCTGTCCAGAAACAACCAATCACTTTTGGTTCTGATTGGTTTCTAATGCACTGAATGTGTTTGAGCACATTCAACACATAAGACTACTAAGCCCCTTTCGAACTGTACAGCTGGACCTGGGTCGGCCCGGCTTCGAAGCCGGGCCGACTGTTTTAGCACTCCAGCCCGGTACCGCCCGGCTCCCTGGAACCCCAAGAGCTGCGGTTCCAATCGGGCCGGCCAGACCGGGCCAGTTTGGAGTTAGTTGTTGATTGGTTCATTGGCTGTGGGGGCAGGTCAGATCTCTGGATCAGAGGAGCACTAGACTTTCTCTATGGCTGTCATTTCAATATGCTGCATCAATAAATTCCCATCATAATCTATTCTTACCCTACACTGCGATTACAATCACCTCTTCAGCCAAAGATTTTAATGGTAAATGTACATAACATTTCTCCAGTGAACCGATCAGAAGTCGGCTATGCTGTGAACGAGGGGATTTCCGCATCTCGTGTCGCTCCAGCCGGGAAATCCTGCCTGCCGCAGCGGTAGTTCTGCTGTCGGCCAGTCCAGCACAGAGACAACATTCAGATGAGATTTTTTTTTTCGTTAAGTGTAAAGGTGAGGTAAATGTTTCTAGTGTACTGCAGCTATGAAATTGGCAGAAAAACAACCTGACATTATATTGTCATTATTTATAGAATGATTTAAAAAAACAAAATGCTGTACAGGTTTGTCAAAACTATTTCGACCCGTATTAGAACTTTGATTTGATTTCCCTTCATTTTAGTCGCTGCGATTTTGCCTAAACCACACATTTTCCCTAACCCTAACATTAACTAAGACTTAATT
The DNA here is from genome assembly GCF_000485575.1 of Poecilia formosa. Taxonomy (NCBI): domain Eukaryota; kingdom Metazoa; phylum Chordata; class Actinopteri; order Cyprinodontiformes; family Poeciliidae; genus Poecilia; species Poecilia formosa. The sequence continues at coordinate 293,974 of NW_006800146.1, forward strand.
TGCATATCTTACCTCTAAACGTTATCCCTGATCCAAAGCAATGAGTCCATCATATTAGGACTGGGCTTTGTTCCTAATATGATGGACATAATATGACACTGGACATATAATGGTGCATTCACACCAATATGCATTTTAAGGGTCAGGGGCATCTGGTTTGAATTCAAAGTCCGTGTTGAGTCGCGTCTAGGGCTATTGCGGTGCGCTTCGAGTGTCTAGCGCAGTGCGATTTGAACCGTTTGGAGAGTTTAACACATCTAGCGCATCCAACACTCCACAGACTTTGAATATAAACCAGACTATCCTGACGCTCAAAACGTGTTTGATGTGAATGTGTGGCACTATGAAAGTGAGTCATGAAACTAGTAGCCCCCCATTTTGTTTTTGTGATGATCACTCACACCCAGAAACTAGCGTTAGAATTTATTAGAGTTAACAATGTTTGGGTTTCGCCATCGGAGGGCGCTCAGCACCATATGCAACAGCGGGTGACACTCTGGTGGGCTGAGGGGGAGTCCGCCATTGCCAAGACGACAGCTTGTTGCAGCGGATATTAGGAGCAGCTACTGTAACCGCTGTATTTTCTGTTCGCAGGTAAGCTGAGTATTAGAATGTAAGGCTCATAACGCTAGTAGCCTCTGATGGGTACGGAATGACAGAACAAAGACTGAATAAATATGCTACACGAGGAGTGACCCGGCCCATCATTTTCTGCGGTGTAACAAATGCACAATTAGAATGTTCAGTTCCACTGGTAATAATGACATCAGCAGTGATGACATCACTCTTTGATGCATTAAATGAATCTCTCTTGAGCAGAGGTCTCATTCTCCTCTGAGAATGAGACGGGCCAAGCAATTGGCCCGTGGGCCAATTGCGGCCTGCAGTACAATGTCTCATGGCCCCCACCCTGGTATAAAAGTATAATATTAGTGCGGCCCACAGGGTGAGCGGACCTCTGAAGGAAGTCCCGCCCGCCAATCCTCGTCATGTCTGACATTCGGTGCTAGGCTAAGCTACACTGACTTCATGCACACTACTCTTGTAACAATAGTGTGGCGGATGTTGGAACACAGTCCGCTACCAGTTGCCCTTCCCTACAGTTGCCATTCCAGTACTTTCTACCATTAACAAATCTCACGATCAAACGCAGAGAAGGGCGACTGCTACCGGGCTGTTCGTCATCCACTGTTGTGACAAGTAGTAATGACGCTACGCGTCGAGACGTTCTAAATACGTTGCTAGCTGGCTAAAGAGTTCTATAAAACGTAGAACAAGAGCGACGCCAAGTGGAATAAACTTAGAGTGCGTTCATACTGCACATACTGCAGCCTAAAGTGACCCAATTCTGATTTTTTTTTCTTTTCTTTTTTTTGACGTAATGCGACCTGTATCTGATCTTTTCATGACAGTCTGAACAGCACAGGTCAGATTATTTTCAAATGCGACCCATATACAATACATATCAAATTCAAATGCGACCTAACGTCCGCATTCATCCGAACTGAACGTCACTGATAGTTAAATTCTGCGTCCTGATACGCGCAAGTGGGAAGAAAAACAACCATGACGGACTATAATGAGGATTAAGTTGTTAATATGCTGATCCGGTTGGACAACAACATCAAATGTGCAAGCTATGCTCCACCATTAGCCTCCATGTTTACTTCTGCAAACACTGAGCACTTCTTTTTATGGCGGTTGACAGAATATTGAGACCACTGACGCTACTGCGCCTTCTACTGTGCATGCGGGACACTTTCAGGTCGTTTGCCCATTCAGACTGCGGAACACATAGAGGTGGCATATGTGTAGCAGTGTGAACGGCCCGGCAAAGAAAAACCGATTTGACAAAAAATTGGAATTGGGTCACTTCAGGCTGCAGTGTGAATGCACCCTAAATTTTGTCACACACTCATCATGTCTTTGTCAAAGCCAAAGCCTGCAGTTCATGTATTGGAGAAATAATTAAATGTTGATGACATTTGAGGATATTTTTTAAATGTGGCCCAGCCTCACCCAGACTCTGCCTCCAGCAGCCCCTGGGTAAATTGAGTTTGAGGCCCCTGCTCTTGAGAGTAGCATGCAGACTGTTTTTTCAGACATGTTCCTGTTTCAGACTTATAAGTTATGAATATTCTACAGGAGCATTGTTAAAATTATTTGAATTGAAGGCACAGAATTAGCCCAGTACAGGTTCACATTCTCAGGTGAGAGAGACTCATCTGGTATAGTTCATTTTTCGATACTGGAATTACACCAAAGATAAATTAATTTAAATCAAAGCATGTCATGTGTTCATGTACTCCATCTTAAGTCCAGAGCATACTAGTTTTTTTGTTGCTTTTGCTCCCACTAGATGATGTCCATATAAGATATAACATATTCAGAGATGCAATGAGTTTATAGCAGTTCGAATTATCTAATCATCTGTTGATTTGCAGCAATCTACGTTAATAGCAGATATAGAGGGCCCCAAAATAAAATTCCGCTTTGTCCCCATGGAGGCTTGAGCCAGCGGCGCTAATGCCAACATCTCCACAAAACATATTAAAGATTGTGATTGTGGCATGTGTTACACACGCCAGGACTGGTGTCAGTGTAACAGATGCTGATTTTCCTATAAAAGGTATAGAATAGGTAGGAGTAATGAGGCAGAAACAAATATGTGCTTCACTAATCCTCCTGGAATCTGTTCTTATTAAACATTTATTAAACATTTCCAAACAGCACCAGATATGATCTTTCTTCAAAATAATCATTGTGTCCATGTTATTTTATTTTTTATTCTAGACAACTTATTTCATTCTAGATATACTTATTCCCGTAATAAACAGTTTTAGATCCTTTAATACAAAGGTACAGCTTATGTCACACACTAAAGTCTCAGAATAACCCCCATTTGTTACCCCATATGCTACTGCATAAAGAATATACAATATATTTGTATTTTTTTATTTGTACACCAACATGTTCACTGAAAGACACAATATGGCTAAACCATAAAAAAATGTAATGTAAAAAAGATCTAAACAACTTAATATTACTTACATAATATTACTTTCCAACAACTTTCAGAACCTTTTTATTTCATAGCTGATAATTGACGGTACATTAAGCAATTTGTACATAAAAACAGATAGCAACAGCTCCTGTTCAGTAGGTTTATAACTCAGCTAACTAAACCACCATTGCTCTTTGTCCTCACGGCGCCCTTTAGTTCAGCTGCTATGACAACGGTAAATAAAACACAAAAGGACTAGTAACTGAGTGTTCCACCATGTCTGTAGTTCTGACATCCCACCATCTCTGTCGTTCTAAAAAGCTGCTCAGAGGGGCAGACAAAATTATATGTCTATTTTGAGTCTAAGGGTGAATTCACACAGGGCTACTGAAGTGACCCAATTCCGATTTTTTTGCCGGGTTCAGACTGCAGGTAAATGCGACCTGTATGCGTTCTGCAGTGTGAATGGGCAAACGACCTGAAAGTGTCCTGCATGCGCACTAGAGGGCGCAATAACGTCAGTGTTCTCAGTGTTCTGCCAACTGCAATAAAAAGAAGTGCTCAGTGTTTGCGGAAGTAAACATGGAGGCTAACGGTGGAGCATAGCTTACATATTTGAAGTTGTTGTTTGGCAGGAGCAGTATATTAACAACTTAATCCGCATATAGTCCGTCATGGTTGTTGTTTTCCTTCCCGCTTGCGCGTATCAGGATGCAGAATAGTGAGATTTGTTGAGAATCAGTGACGTTCATTTTGGATGAATGTGACCTGAACGTTAGGTCGCGTTTGAAAAGGATACGTATCGGATATGGGTCACATTCGAAAAAGAATCCGACCTGTGCTGTTCACACTGCCATGAAAAGATCGGATACAGGTCGCATTACGTCAAAAAAATCAGAATTGGGTCATTTCATGCTGCAGTGTGAATTCACCCTTACTGACACTGTTTTGTGTCAGTTAGACTTTTGTTTTGAGTTGAATTTGGCTCGTTTTTTGTTAATTATGTCGCCACAGTTACTCGAAATGCCAACAAAAGTAATAGCTCCCCTCACAGAAACGAGCCGCATGTGTTGATATATATACATTGTAAGGGGGCATGAAGCAGTACGAGTCACATTAACAGTAGTAGGAAGCAGCAGTTATTTTGAAGTGTAGAACAATAGGTGCCAGCCATGCATTGCATGGGAAGCAGTGAATGACTTATTTAGCAATGCATTGCTATGGCAGGCCCCAATTAAACAACTAAAGTGCACTGGTCTTTAGATATTGTTAATGTCTTCCAATAACATATAACTACCTACATTTTCAAATTTCCTGTCAACTTTAAACATTTTCTAACTCAAAAAGCTATTGGTTGACTATCCTAAACCAAGCCATGCAGGACTTATGAAATAAGCCAGTTTCTAATGGTTCCAGAGCTAATGATTCCCAAAACTATGCTAATGTAACCGACTTATTGCTCCAAAGACAACAAAGGCACCAAGGTAGACTAAAGTCAATAGTTCGGCATACAGTCATTGCAACAAAAAAAAAAAAAAAAAAGCAAAGAATAAGCTTTTACAAATTCTACATGTGGTGGTATTTTTAAGTACATTATTTTCACACACACAAATCCATTTTGCTTTATCAGTAGATCTGAATAACTTCACAATTTGGTAAAGGCAAGATTATTTAAATGTTAAAACTTTAGAAGGCATGGGAGTTATACTTTCTTTTTCCACCACTATGACTGGCTTCTTTGAATGCATCAGCTTGAGGTTGGCCAACATGACACGACTAACACAAGCCTCACAGACCTCCACTTTTGTAAGGCCATTAACTCCAACGATCAGTCAGAAACAGGATAGGCCAAGTGGTGAATTGGATGTTTTATAGCATGCCTTTATTGTAAGAAATATTTGTGCAGGGTGAAGAAAACATTAGTCTCCACACCAGCTCTCATCTACCCCCTTCCTTCCTTGCATTGTATTTTGTGAGGGTGTGAGGTTCTTTAGAGAGCTAATTGATGGTGGAGACAAACACAGGCTGACAGGCCTTTAAATAAGGGGCATGGGGGCCTCTTTCACATGCCACTGTCCTCTTCAAAAACCTTTCTCTCTTCACTCCCCCTGTCGCGATTTGGACTTAGGTGCCCTTCTCATCTAAGTCACATTTGATTAAAAGATCGGAGCTTAAAAGCAGAAAAAAAAAAAAAAAGATCAATAATGTTGGTATAGACAGAAACCTCTCAGAGTCAAACTATAACTCTGCTGTAGGACGTAGGAAGGACAATGTCTGCCACTGTGTACCAAAGGAACACAAACAGGCCTTTAGCGTCCTGTCTTAGAGAGTGGGATTTGTTATTGTTTGTTGTGTGTGGGGGCCTGGGGTTTTTAGTATGTCCACACAGCACCGCGGCTCTGGAGGTGGGCGGCAATGTTATTTTTCCATGCATGCGTAAAACAAAGGAACAATTTAGAAACATCAAAGATGGCAACAAAAATCACAGAATGTCTATGTGCTGTGAAAAGTCTTCGCCTTTTTTCTAAAATATAATTGCGCTTTATATGAAATCACATAAATATGGCAGCTGTTTAGGCGTTTTTGCAAAATTCTGTTGATCTTAAAAAACCTTTTGCCACAAAGCTACACAAATGTGTGACCTTTTTAACTTAAATCAGAGCACTTAGAACAATGTTTGTTTTTTTAATCTAAATTGTAGCAAATCTAAAGTAAAAATTATTATGAATGGTCCATCATAATTAAACAATGCACCTTGAAACAGTGTTGAGTAAATGTAAGTAGAGTAACGGTACTTCTTTTTTGTCACTTTTCACCTCTAAAAACTGAATGCAGGTGTTTTTCTTTGACAGTATTTTATAGTATCTTATTAATAGACTTACAGGACAGCACTAACAGCTGGGCCATGTAACCAAACATTACAGCCATATATAGCATAGAGGTGGATGAGGCAACGTTTACAAACACTTCCCCATAAGACCAGATTACACAAACAGAGCACACGAAACAAACTTTGTTTGTTTCGTGTGCTCACATTTGTCCTATGTGTGTCACAAAACCACATAGGACAAACAGGAACTGAAAACATTGCAAAGCTTGACCATAATTATTTTCTTCTTGTCTGGGGACATAACCATAAGTTTGGCCATAAAGAATATCCTTTTTTAAACATATACTAAAAATGTCTTTGATAGGTTTATATTAGCGCTGAACAATATATCAAATGCCTAAATGCATTGTGGAATAAGTATAGGCAACAAAGGAAAAATTAGAAGACAGTTAGTTGGCTAACATAGTCCAAGTGTAGTATTCATATTTTGAATTAAGCCAGAGCTAACGGAGTTAAGCCAATGTGTTAGACCAAGCTTGTGAAGCTGTTGATGTATCTTAAGTTTTCTGTACTGGTGCAGAGTTATCAAACACATTAGTAAATCAGTACATTTATGTCAGTGAATTAATTGACTTAAGAAATATCTTAAGTCAGTTCAGTTCTATTTTTTTGTATCGGATCAGTTCCGGATAATATTAAACCTCAGATATCTGTAATGGTATCGGAAGTGAAAAAAGTAGATCAGTGAATCCCTAAAGCTAATCAGGAACGGACTACAATATAGGAATACATCTATAAATATTTAATGTTGGAATTCCATAACTTCCAGACTCAGTTCTGAATCATGTTTTAACATTTCAAATGGTAAATACAACATTTCATAGTGGCTGAAATTCTGCAAAACCCATAGATGGATGGACGCATTAACAAAATTTAAGTATGGATAGGTGAAATTATGGTATTTACTATGAGTTACATGTCTGAGTTTAGAGTTTCAGCCAGCACCAAGACACTAGAACTGTTTTAAAGGTTCACCTTAAAATTACAACTTTAAAACAGCTTATAATGTAATTAGTTAACCTGTGGCTACGCATTTGTTAAATTCATCTATGAGGCTAAACACAGAATACTTACTGTTATGAATAGTCTTAAACTAGTATTGCGTGGATTAAAAGATTAGGCAAATGTTGTCTTTTCATTTTATCTAAGCTTTTAATCACATTATCTCGAGTCAATCACACAACTTCCTGTCTTTACTGCATAAGCAGCAAGAAGAAAACACAGGCTTCCAAACTCTCAAAAGAAAACCAAGCCATAAACCAACCAAAATCTCATTATTTTCATCCTATCCGCTTTTTCCTCCTAAATATTCTCACTAAAAAGATATGTAAGGCCAAGCGTAGTCATCATTCAGTGATACAGTGAACAGTGGACTTAACACAGAGCCCACTGTCCTCCTCTGGAACTAAATAGACTACTGTAATTTTATTAGGCCGCTCTAAAATAGTGAAAACACAGCTTCCCACATTATGCAGGGACCCAGAGGGGAAATTGAAGTGTTTCCTTTTAAAATGATTAGCAACATTTGCAAGATTGCCCAAATTTTTGGACAGTCTTGCCAAAGGGTTAATATAGTGTCAATAAACTAATATTTGACACTGTGGTGCAAAAGATTTATACTAGTGATGTTGTTTAGTGCAAAGCATTTTTACAATAATAACCACAGAGCAAACAACTTCATAGGAGACTTAACTGGAATCTGATTTATAAGACACATTTATGAATAAGACACAGAGCTTGAAACATGAAAGTAGCTACTTTGGCATAACAACAAAAAATACGTATATAAGAGATATAAATTCAATTAAACCCGAATCAGCCAAGAAACTATTTTTTTATGCAAACAGCATCAGGGTTTTTTTTTGTTTTGTTTTTGTTTTTTTGAGAGTTGAGTCATCAGCACATTAGCAGTAACCACTTTTCAACAGAGGACGGAAATGAAGCAAACTATGAGAAACCTGTTTTCAGCAGTCAATAGAAACAGGATGCAGGTTGGTCAGTGTGGCATTGCCAACATTATCATGGTCAAAGGAAGTTAATTTTCTCAGCCGCCCACCTTTCCAGACACATGCAGAACTCGCAGTCTTTTTAACCCTTGTGCATGCGAGGACTGAGGCAAACGTAGAGGACTATGACAAATAATACAAGTTTTACATGAGTGGGGTCGGTTCGACCCCATTTCTACATACAAGGGTTAAGTCAGATATCAAAGAGCTAACCTCGATTCACGTCTACCACCTACTCTGAACACAGTACAGTACCCAGGTCTTCCAGATGTGTTTAAACTGAAACACAACCATTGTGATTTCACAGGAACAAAATTTCTTCAGCTATTCTTTAATGTTAATTCACTGTAGTCTGACGTTATTTTTGCTAATTTTCCATTTATGTCTAGACTTCAGAGTGGATATACTCTGAAGTATAGAGTATAACCACAGATGTTTAATGCTAATATAAAACTTTACCAGTAGTCAAGTTTGTATCGTAGTTTGATTTCTGCCTTGAAACTCAACTTGAATCAGGGTTTCCCTCAGTGCACTGTAAGCCTGGCTTTTCATGCCTCCTGGTGCTCTACCAAAAGGCTCAGCAAAATTTCTGGGGGGAAACCCTGTGAATCATTTTAACTTAAAAAAGAATACATTGAAATGCATAAATACAACATAATTGTTAATCATCTAGCAATTCTAGCAACAGGGTAGTTTACTGGAATTGCCTTTCAGTAAACTACCCTGTTGTGTGACATGTAATGCAATCAGTGCAATGTCTGATATTCCAACACTCTTTTAGAGCCACGAAAGGACTAGACAGTTGTTTTGCTGCAATCCAAGTAGAGGCAAAAAATAGAACTCCAAATTTTGCCAGAAGTGAGAAGGACTCTATGTCATAGCAGCCAGGCAAGTTGAAAAAGAGGACAACAGAGAAATGTCTTCCACTTTCCTTTATAAATATTTAACAGAAATGAAAACTGCAGTTTATTTGTTCTCCCTGTAAAACACTTTGATCAGGAGGGGGAAATGTATGCAGGTTCAGTCTGTCTGAAAACAAGATTACTGGGAAACTTGTAAAATGAAATCATAGTACAGTTATTTGATAAAAAAAATTGTTTCAGCATCCAGGTGTGCAAGGTCCAGCTGCAATTTTTAATGCAACATATGCATCTGAGCTTAGATTTGTTAAACAACTCACATTAGCGAAGGTCTTTCTGGACAATATGTAAGATATGGATAATTCCAAGTCACATTCAGAAGTTTTAAAACCTTCTCATTACTCCACTTACAGTCTTATTTATAGTTTCAGTTCTGGCATAATATTAGCGCATTTTGTGTTTTTTGTTGTTAAGTTCAGTTGTGTGTCAAACAATAACATTTGTTATGCACATAATAGATTTGATCCAACGCGACGATAAACTAAGAACTTTTTTTCTAGAAAAGCGGTGGTGAGAAACTAAGCATCTGAACAATAACAAGCCCTACTCAGATGCATTACCACAACAATCCAGAAAGTTATTGCTCTATTTTACTTTAATGTGATCAGAGTCAGGTCAAGATTATTTTACTTATAACATGGGGAAATGTCTTGTTTTACGTGAAATAATCTGCCAGAACTAGTACTTTTTCATTAATATTAAGGAATTATTCAAACGTTACCTATAAATCAGTTGTGTCTTATTTAAATTGTACCAAGATACTTGCATTAGAAACTAGATCAAAAATACTTAGTAATATTTTGAGTTTTTGCAGTGAAGGTTGTTCTCATTTCAACTAAATTAACGTGTTGTTTTCTGTGCAACTCAAGGGTTTGATTACTGAAGATGAATTCAAGCTAGACAGAGCAGGTGAGAAAAGTAGGCAGGGGTAGCTATTGTTTTACCCACTACAGTAAGATGTATGTCAACATTATTCGTGTACTTCCATGAGAGATAGCCCAGCAGATAGCAGAGCCCAGTTTTTGACTGGTGGGTGTTAATAATCTCCCACTTGGGTGGTAGGGGGTGGGTCAGCGCACACAACTCACTGTGTGCCCATCCCACAGCTCAAAGGACTGAAACAAATAAGATTGAGAGGTGAAACTCAGCCACACCTGTTTCCCATAACCTTTGTGTTCCTCTCCTGGGGGGTTTGACTGCTGACTGTGCACATCCTGCAAGTATAACTCTTTAATACAGACTATAAACCACAGCGTGTCCCAGTGACCCTCGTGTAAGTCACAAAGCATGATCTTTTCTTTTAGGGAAAAACCCTGATTCCTGAAAACATCAGAAAAAAAGGAGTTAAAAAATGTCTCCCTCTGTTCATTCACAGCAGGTAATTAACCAAGGAAATATCTGGAAGCCATTTATATAGCCAAGTTTCCTATGACTCAGTGACTAAAACAGTAAGATCCTGTCTGTCCAAGATTTTTTTTGTTTGACAGGACATAGCATAAATCACAGTGAGAAAATATTGCTGCTAATATTAGCATTTCAATGTGTTTTCATAGCATTCTATCATGTCCCTTTCCATTTAAAATGCCTAGTTAATTACATATTAATGCATGGAATCAGAACCAAAGTTGAGGTTAAAAGCAATGGCTGGCGTGATTCTATATTTAAATTATTAGTATTTATTTTCCTAATCTGTCTGTTGCCCTGAGCTCATTTATTCAAACAGAAGATGTATATCTCTAAGGGCAAACTCAAAGACATTAAGACCCATTTGGAAAGCTTTTTCTATGTTAAAAAAAGGTTGAAGTTTCCAGTACATTGCAACCTTCTCACACAAGATCAAATCTACAAAGAACTGGGCCATATAAAGTTAAAGCTTCCCTTAAAAATATGAGTATTTCTGTCAGCCTCAACAAGCATAAGACGCTGTATTACGTTGTATTTAATTTGCATTTTCATTCATTTGTAACCTTATATGTTTAGATGAAGGCCATGGTCCAGTTGTTTTACTTTCCTTATGTCATGGATCAAAGTTGCTAAGGGCTGAAACAATATGTATTGCATTATCAATATCAACAGAAAATATGCCTGAACTTCGATCCAGAACTGCGCGTGGGCCTGTCACCCTAACAAATTTTGCTAGACAACAAATTGTCCCAGAAGAGATTGTGATAAGTAATAATATTGTTGTTATGAGATCATTTTCAAGTAATATCAAGACAATGAGAGAACACATTCTCAAAGTGCAATAAAAGTTTGATTCTAATGAACATGTAACACTGGAACATTTTAAATACCCCAAATAAATAAACAAAGCAACAGAAACAACAAATAAAATAAATTAGAAAGTCTCTAAACAAAATTGTCCTTAAAAGAAAGCTTAGTTGAGACTTTATCATTCAATTTTGGTGGAAAGAAAGAGAAAAAAAGAGAAAAACAATAAATCATGCAAATGAAAATTATTGAGCTTGTTTTAATTTATGATGTGTTCAGTTTATTATTGGTTATTGCGACAGGCCTGACCGCACCGCATTCTGGGGAATTTAGGCAGATGAAAGGTTTTAACCGCTCAAACTCTAAGTTCCAGCTAAGCAAGGGAGGTGGGATCAACTCTTTGGTTAACTAGTGAGTTCAAGAGGAAGCTGTGGACAAAAGAGGAAAGGTCATGTCACTAGATTGGCAGTACTTTGGATATCCAAATTTAAAGGTTTGGATATTGAAAACAAAAAACTAATCAATAATTACCATAGATATGAAACGCTTATATCATGATACATTTTTCAGCCATATTGCCCATTACTAAGTACTGAGGTACTTACAATTAAGTCAGAAAATGCACAGAGATGCAAGAAACGACCTAAGAGGAAGCAGTATTTTTTACAATATGGCAAGGCATGTCTGCAGTTCAGGTTGTAAGAGAGAGAGCAAAGATTTCTGCAGGTAAGTGGTAGGACAGCAAAGTTTTGTGTTGTATCATTTTGAGTTGTCAATCTCTATCAGCTATGGAATGTGCTGAATTTGGAAATGTTGGAAACTTCATGACTAAGGATCTATTAAATTCTTTAAAAGCTGTTGTTCTTGTAATTTTAGCTACCCTGACATAACTGCAAAAGAAAGGCTTGACAAAACATTTTGAGTGTCGCTATAATATTTTCCTGTTATTAGCAACTAAAAGAAATCAGAAATGGGTAAAATTGGTGCTGGCAGGTCAAAACCTAACAAAAAAAACACAAAAACAACAGAATCGGTCAAAAAATTCTGATCAATGTATCTCTGTTGAAGACTCAAAAGGTTGCAAGTCATGTTTTTTTCTGTTGTAAGGAATTGTTCTATCAGTATATTGATTCGGCCATCTTCGTGAACCACAGCATCTCCATTATTTCTAGTCTGCTCTGCTTTTTCTTCCACTGTGTCAACCTTTGTTATAGCTGTTCCTGTCTTCTTTCTATTGATAAAAACTGTCAAACTGTAACCTTTTTTCCAGTCCAAGTTGAACTCGCAAATTGGTCTTCTCGTTTTCAGCAGGCTGCAAAATTGCCAGCTGAAGAATGAAGTGCATACAAAATGAAGCATTGGATTAAAAGTTCTAATTAATATCCAGAAAGTGTTGCTTTTTCTGTCTTCTTGTTTCAAGTTTTTCCTTCACTGTGTTAGTCTTTTACTATTAAGAGACTGCCTAATGTTAATGAGCTTTTTTAGCTTTAACTTGCATCGTTTCCGTCTTCTCTTCAGTCTCCCACGATGCCACTTTTATGGGCAATTTTCATATAAAAAGCATGGCCATATTTGAGGTTTGACTCATTTGGCTTCCATTACTTACAGAGGTTATCTTATTTTTATGATAATACTTATTATTATTATTATTATCATCTGACTATTTGCAGATAAATGTTGTCTTGACTTCACCATGACAGAGTGATTGTTTACACATTGCAGTACTTCTTCCTAAACACAGACTAATTTCTGGTACATAAATTAAACTGTTATTTATCTTAACACATTCAAAACATAAACATTACTACATTTAGATATACTATTTTACCTTAATCACATTTAAATGTCCATTTTGTAGTGGCAGGATTTTCAGTAGAGGAAGTGAAAAATTGAAAGGCTTGCATAGAAAATCAAAAGTTTGGGTAAAAATGTTTTCTGTGACACCAGAAGAGCGATAGTTGTCATGGTCACAAACCTTTGCGTTAGTTTCCAAATTTTTGAAGAAAAATAGTTATTAGAGTAAGATATCTAAAATTCTGCAAAAGCTAGCCCGGCATCATGCAGTATTTTATGAATATAAAATTAATAAAATACTGCATGTAATTTAAGAATACATGCAGTATTTTGCTGAAACAGTGTATATCTGTTTCAGCAAAGTACACCAACAAAGAAATGCCCTGTTCAAGCAGGGCAGTAAAATACCATGCAGTAAAAATACTTTTATGTGCAAACTAAAATGAAACTTTTGGAGCTACAAAATGCATTCAACCAAATCAATAGACTGGAGGTACAGTAGTAGACTCTTTGAGGACTAGATCGTTTTGTAAATAAACACCAGTTATTTAGGAAAGGAGAAGTGTGAATGACTGTTTGGGTGACTGCTGATACAGTTTTAGACTTCATGTGTTCAACTGGGTGTGTCTGCACGAGCTTTGTGGCAGGGTGTGGCCTCTGTTGTAGATAAAAGTAGACAAAATCAAATAAAAATAAGGAACCACTCCCCCTAACATTTGCTTGGGTTTTTTGAATATACTTTAGGCGCCTTGTAAAAGTATTCAAACCCCTTCTGTTTTTTTTGTTGTTTTTTTTTACATTTGCAACTTTGCAACCATTTTGTTTGTGGGATTTGTTTGTTTGTGTGATTGTGTGATGTTTGTGGATTCGATAGACAAAAGTAAAGGACGTAATTGTGAAGTCAAAGGAACCCATATTATGCTCAACAATTTTTACAAGTGAAAATCTGAAAGGTGTACCATAAATTTGTTTTCAGTCCCTTTAAGTCTGATACCCATAAAGAAAATCCAGCTATAGGGAAGTCGGTACAGCTGCTACATGTTTAAAATTGAGATGCTATTTTAGGCTTGAATAGCTTCGCTGATAGGCTAGCTCCTTTTAGCACAGCTTCAACACAACAACAGTCTTTTCCAGCGTCCCATCAGGTTGTTTTTGAAGCAAAAATGGGCCAAGGAAAGTGGCTTTGTTGTCCATCACTATTGTCTGCTGATGCCACTTGTGCATGAGACTTGCGGGCGTACCAGAAACACAATGCAAAGGTTCCAACTTAGGACTTTTGTATGTAAAAAAAAAAAAGAAAGAAAATTTGATTATTGCACTACAAATTTGAAGTATGTCGATTGTGTACTCAAAACACGTGAATATAAAAGTTTTGTCTGGAACAAAAATGCGATTAGTTGCATTAAAATCTGAGCATGTTAAAATGTTAATTAATCAAAACTAAGATATTAAAGTCCTTACCCTAATATTAAGCCAGGCTTGCAAAATCTGTTTCAGTATACAGCTGATTACTGAGGCATGATGAATGATTTTTTTTATTTTCTTGTAGATAAACTAAACAAAATTAGGACTTTGTAGTTGATGTTGGATTTATAATAATACATCTATCAATGTTGCATGTCCTCATGTTGAAATGTTTATGCAAACAATTTACATTCACTCCATGACTGATGGATATCCACCACATTTAGCATCCCAAAACTGACCCCTAACCCCACTTAAATGTTCATACAAGAATAAATCTGAATACGTAGCATCATCAGAGCCCAGGCTACAGTAATGTATACATAGAGGATCAAAATATCAAAGGAAACCACTGCTTAAAATATTTTAATGAACACAATCTTGATCAAGAACTGATAGAGTGAGCTAAACTCTGGAGTTTTTAGCTCCAATTTCATTAATGGACCACCAGGGAGTTCCCAACGTCTGACAGTCAGTCACATCTGTCGTGGAAAAAGGAAGCAAAGGGTGGAGTCAACAGAAGCTGGTGACCACAGCCTGCTCCCTGAACCCCACACAAAAAAATTCAATGTCCCCACAACAAAGCCCCCCACTCATCTGCTCCTGGCAGATAAAACCCTGCCTGCGTTTAAAGTGATTAAGACCATTCAATCAGCCGCAGCACAAACCGAGTTTTAGGATCAAATTAGAAGGAGCAAGATGGGCGGGACAGCTGTGCTTTCAAACTTACACTCTAAAACATTCATTTGTCCACTAACTTCTGCTCTTTGAGCCAAATAAATCTTGCAATTTTTAGATTTTTATCTTAAATATGTGAGGTTTGTGGAAGATAAACTTACAGTAAGTAAGTTGTGTTAACTTGTTATTAATTTTGCCATATCAAGAGTTAAGTAATCTAGCGGTTTTAAGTTAGCACTTAAAAAACTGAAATAAGAAAAAGGCAGAAGTGTAGACTATTTCCCAGGGTGCTTAGCGGTAAGTTTTTGTTTGTTGTGCTGCACCGTGAATGAGATGGAAGCTTGCAACTTTGACCTACGTCATGTAAGTTTTTAAAGGGCCAGCATTATGTGTTTCCCAGGCCCATAAAAACATTCATAGTAGAATCAAGCAGCTATGTTACCTTCAGTTGTTATAAAAATGCTACATCAAATATGACTTAAAAGAAATTTGACTTTATAGCCTTGAAATTGGGCCTCTGTCTCTTTAAAAGTTCCTGCTCTTGTAACCGTTGCATTTTGTTTCTGGTAAGTCATCACAACAGTTGTCATCACAACTCTACTAATCCTTTAACGTTTCTGCCAGTGTACCACTGAGAAGCAGCTTGTTGTTATGAGCTCAGCAGATGTGCAGTTCCACCAGGTGTTTGCTAATTGCTATTGGCTAGTCTGAAGGAGCTGAGTAGGGGAGTCACCAGGGAAAGCTGACCTGTGAGGTTAAAATTCCAAGGAGGAGATGTGCCTCATAGGCGGAGCTAGGTCCACCAAGGCGTTTTGAACAGCTGAATGGTTGCCACAGGAGATTAGAGAATTTCTCAAGCATGTATGAAGGAATCAAGGCATCACTCCAGTTATGCTTTTATTGAGGGAATAACATCATAATATGATGTAAAGCTCAATTAAGTTTATTTTACATAATACTGCCCTATTCATGTTAAAACTATCAATTTGCAGTGGTTGAGGATAATGTCTTCTCAAAATGCTTAAGTTCTGTTCAAACTAAATATTTGAGTAGTTGACTTTATTTGCCTTTTCAAGGCAACAAGTGAACTTTCACTTTCAAGTTAAACCAAATTCCAATATTTTACAGTGTACTTTAAAATCCCTTTCTGTGAATAATTGTAACAACAAACAACCAGCGTGTAGAAGCAGATCATTTTCCCTACCTATACTATTGCTTAAAACAGACTATTACTCAAAGTAGATTTAAAGTACAAATGGCATCTCAGCATTAACACTACAATAGCCAGACAAGCCAGAAGGTGATTATCTGTATTAAGTTATGGGACTATCGTGTCAAACAAAAGGTCCTGACCTCAGATGCCCTGCGCCATGTGGTGATGATGCTATTAACCTCTCCAGGGATCATATCTGCTCTGTCAGTAATTCCTCTTTTTTTTTCCAAATCTATTTCTGACTCTGTAATTTCGGTGGCTCCATTACTCCATTATTTATTTATATTGTGAATCACGCGGCCCCTGAAGAAGAAACCACACGACGTTGCTCTTCAATTACAGACCTCACAGTCTGTAGCTACGCCTCAGACAAATCCCCTCCTCACAGTTCCGTCTCCTCCGAACCAGAAAGTCAAGCAGCGCCTCTGTCACCAAAATTCCCTTTCAAACTCGCATTTCCAGCAAGCAAAACCTATTACAGTTTTTTTTTTTTTTCCACTATAGCTGGATAGCTCGGTTTTTAACAAACTTGACCATGAAGGTGACTATGCCTGCATCCACGAGGCACCGAGCGAGCAGCGTGTTTGGATGCTGATCGGCTGAGATTGCAACAGTGTGTTGTTTATCAGCTCTCCACGTTGATTTATGATGGCGTCTTTTGTGGGTACAGACAGAAAAAGAACGGTATGAAGAAGATCCTGCAAAAAAATGTGTCTGAAGAGTGTGTGTCTATGTGAGATATAGAGAGAGACAGAGAGCGAGGAAGAGAGAGAGCGAGAGAGAGAGGGAGGGAGAGAGAGAGAGAAAGAGAGAGAGCGAGGAAGAGAGAGAGCGAGATACAGAAATGGGGTTGGTTAGAAAAAAGTACTCATTATATGAACAGTTTTGACTAATGTCAGAAGATTTCCTCGGAGGGGGAGAGGGGGTTCATGATTTCAACCCAGCTCTAATTACAAGCTAAATTTTGCAGATATTCTGGCAAGACAACATGAGAAAACGAAAGCAACGATTCACCAAGCAGAGTTATTTAGTGAGCTGATGGTTTCTTTTCCACCATTTGCGCCAAAACAGATTATTTATGCAGATATGGAAATCTGCGCTAAAAATTCTGGGACTGTAAATAATAGCAACTTTTTGGGGTTTCTGTCAAACAAACTATGCCTGTTTGTAAAAGTGATTTGAAATATCTGTTGTGTTTAGTGCCATATACTCTGAATTAATTCAGTTAGTGAGTAAACAATCAAGCAAGGCATACAGGAAAACTACTCCATATTTCACAGGTTTGCTGGCATTTATCTCTATTCTCTTTTTTTTTTTCCCCTGCCCTTGGATTCATTGATGAATCCGGCAGTGCACTGTAAGGTGGTATTTACTCAACAGCCGCCTGTGTTTGTCCCCTGTTCCGCCGTGTCCTGTAATCCCAGCTCAAGGGTGGGACACAGCAAAGTTCTCCAGCTGCTCTGCCCGGGACAGCTTGGGACGGGAAGGTGCTCTGGCTGGCAGGCAGCCCAACTTCAGGTCAATACTTCCAGAGACTTTGCGGCTGCAGCAGTGGCTCTGCCTTAAAATAAGTCTTCCCTCCCCCTCAACCCCACCACCCCTCCACCCTGCCACACAGAGGAGTCGGCGCTGCATCCCCTCTTTTTCTGTATCACATAACGTCTCTTTATCCACCCCCCTCCCCATCTGCAACCAACATCTTGGCAAACTTTTCACATCAGGAGCAAACCCTCTTTGCCTACTATAAGTGACGCCCAGATTATTTCGTGTCGTTTCTATTTTTGTCCAACCGCAAAAAGAAAAGAAAAAAAAACTGTGCTGGTGCTGCTGCTGCTCAATGGGCTCCAAAGCCATCTGAGTGGGAGAAATCCCAGCCGGTATTTCCCTCAGATTCCCCGCATGATGTTAGCTACAAGTAACTGTTAAATCAGAGTTAGCGGATAAAAGTTGTCACTCGAACTCATTTAGATCTTGCTTGAGGTGGCTCGTATTTAGTATGCAGCCGCTCCGAGATTAACACCGTTTTACAGAGATGGTACCGGAGTGGCATTCAAATGGATGAAGAATCAAGGTTTAGCTAACGGTCAACGGATGCCTGCGGTGACTTTCTGTCGCTCTCAAACAGTGGCCGTCAGGAGACGACGACTGGTCCTATTTTATAGCTAACTAACACATACAACTACCAGGAGCCTGAAAGAGTATAACACGGTATGAAATGTTAATCAGTGCAGTGTTGGTCAGTTCAGCTGTGCCGATTCAAAGTAAAGAATGGACCGAGAGCAGCGCCACTGCAACTTCTCTCCGCTACCAAGAAAAGTAGCTCGAGCGAAAACAAGCAGAGAAACCGTTAACTCACCGACGGCTCCGCACAGGATGAAAAAGGACGTTAAAAGTCGCATTCCGTTATTAGGTACTGTCCTCCGGTTCGTGGGTCTAGTCTCCATGGTTTCTCCGTGTGTCTGTGCGATTCGGCACTTTCAGTATGTCCTCCTTTCTCCTCGCTCGTGCCTTCTCTCTCTTTCAGGATGGTTCGGCTCGCGCTCCTGTGGAACTGCTCTCCATAGCAACGAAGCCGCATGGGCTGTACCACTTTTAACAGGACAACAAACAGATCCAAAACATATACAAACTACGAAAAACTACAAATACAACGAAGTATTATCAGTGAGAATGCATTCAATGCATTCTCACTACTAGTGTTTCTGTTTCCCTTTATCAGTGAGAATGCATTCAATGCATTCTCACTACTAGTGTTTCTGTTTCCCTTTATTATCAGTGA
>NW_006800146.1:313316-354537 GCF_000485575.1 Poecilia formosa
AAAAAACAGATCCTGGAGTGTTGCTTTGTCTCATTCATGTGTTTCTGAGAAATCCTTGCATCTGGGGATGCCTTAACCCCGCCTATTTACTCAAAGCTCCACCCATCACCTGTGCGTCCTCCACACATATACACTAGACTAGGCAGCATCACAGCAAACACCTGGCAGAACTGCATGTCTGCTGCTGAACAATGCTTCCTACAACAGTTGTAAAGAAACCAATGTTGTTGTGATGACTTTCTAAAGAAGGAGTGTCAGAAAGGGTAGGAGGTCCTTAAAGAGACAGTGACCAATTTCAAGGTGTCAAATATGACACAAAGTCAAACATTTTTTATGTTGTTTTTGATACATACAGCATTTTTATAATAACTGAAAGCAACATAGTTTCTTGATTTTACTATAAAGCATAAGCAAAAACACACAATACGCCTCCTTTAAATAAATTCTAAGTGGTGTACTATATAAATCAATTTACTTTCACTATCTGGTCAATATAACATCCAAAATATAACATTTGTATCAATTAGCAAAAAGAAACATAACTTTGTCTACTCTAAAGGGCGTTCTGTTAGGTCATGTCAGTCTTTTGTGAATTTATAACTAGTTTATATCTAAAATTACAAATAATAAATATCACAGCTCATGAGAACTGTACCATCTCAAATCAAATATCAAATATCAGACAAATCAAACGTTCTCCCAGTGATACAATAAGGATTAAAACTCCTCAAAGATGTGCACTGACTTTATTTTTTTTAAAAAGAGGTTTTCTGCTTGGTAAGCAAGTAAATAAAAGTTCTAATTTACTGACCATATGTATGGTAATAAATCAATATCTAGAGACATAAATAAGAGCCGGTAAGATTTCCAGTACAAAAGGCAGAACATCTAGTTTTTCAGATGCAAGCCACAAGTTAAAATTAAGTAAAAACTGTTGTAAAACCTCTCATTGTTCAAATTACCATTTACTTTTTACTGATGATTATTGCTCTTGCAGCAACAACTGGAAAAAAAAGAAGAAAAAAAAAGAAGTGTTGCATTGAGTTGCTCAAGACGACACTGAATCTTCTTCTGGTTTTGGCAGATCCCAGAGGAGTTGTATCAACCCTAAGCTACTGATTCCTCTGCAGTGTCTCCAGCCACGGTGTCAGGCATGTTAACAGATTACATATTAAGACACACAGTGCCTTCCAAAAGCAGACACACCCCTTTATCAACTTAAACCCCTAAACTTTGATGTATTTTACTGCTAATCAACACAAAAAAGTGCATAAATTTGAAGCATAGGGGGGAAAATGATGCCTGTTTTTAAAAGTTTTACAAATACAAATCTAGAAAGTGTATTCAGCTTGTATTCAGCTTCACTAATTTGGTGTGCAGAACCATCTAAAAATACGCTGGTGTGCATATTTTAGTTCTCTCAGTGTCCCAACATATCTGAGTCAAATGATGGTTCGTTACAGCAAGGCCTCTTTAGGAGGTCGGACCAAAGGAGGGCAAATACAAATACATGCCACACTCCAAAAAGTCAAAACCAAGTAGCCCGCTCCTTCCACTCAGCAGCTATGCGCTCCTTTGTGTTGGTCTGTCACATAAAACCCCAATAAAACACACAGACATTTCTGCTTGTAACTAGAAAAGAATGTGAAAAGTTTCACACTTCTGCGAAGTCACTGGAGGTCATAAACGGTTCGTTGATGTGCGTCCTGTAGAGAAGGTAAACATGAGGCGCTTCTGTTAAAAGAGATGTGGTTATGAAAATTCACGAGTTTACTGTTATACCGTCGTTTTGCATGGAATATGTAACCGGTGTTTTATTATAAACAAATAAGGAAAAGAAATAAGGAAGTGCGAGCAGGAAAAAAGTTCCTGTGAAGCCCCGGAGAGGATTGCTTTGTCTCGTGAAGGACAAAGCAATCGCATCGGTAAAACGTTTTCTCCCGACGGCTTCGTCTCGTTTGCGCCGCCGTCCTGAAACAAAGCGGTAATAAAGCATTCTCGCATTGTTCCTTTTCCCCTGAGATAATTACAGCTTTTACTCATTCAGGAATCCCGAGCTGTGTGCAGCAGTGTTATTATCGTGCGCTGAGGCCTGAAGTGTTAAACTTGCTAACCTCAGCAGTTGGGGGCGGACATCATATTTATTCAGTGAAGATAAGCAGAAATGCTCGTCTCAGTGTGGCCCCAGTCACCGTTATTTTA
The DNA here is from genome assembly GCF_000485575.1 of Poecilia formosa. NCBI lineage: Eukaryota > Metazoa > Chordata > Actinopteri > Cyprinodontiformes > Poeciliidae > Poecilia > Poecilia formosa. The sequence continues at coordinate 315,519 of NW_006800146.1, forward strand.
TTTTATTTTATTTTATTTTATTTTATTTTATTTAAACTTTTTGTAACTTCGTTTTACACGGTGACTCCCCATCAGGAGACATTGGAACCTCTTCTTAGTGAAATAAAACCGTGACCTATGATATGTTGCCCTGCTTTTATTCCCTCCGGTGACTTATTTATATCCTCAAAGAGCTACAAGTCTCCCCAGGTGAGAATGCTGCCCTTTTGATAATCAATCTTTTTCCTGAGCCCCTTCACATTGGATTGTGCAGCAGGGAGAGTTTGTGTCTCCCTGAGCCAGTGGCGCTCCCAGTGGGAGGCCACAGGGGGGCCATGGCCCCTCTTCAAAAATGACAACCCCTCCAGAGAAACATGTTCAGGTCATAGAAAGGCATGCAGAGTCGTCTTCTTTACTCAAGACATAAATGCAAAACTTAATAATATTAATAATACATTACACTTACACGTACATAGACACGCATATATTAGTTGCCAAAAGGACTTACTTTCCTCATGACCTATTCGAATCTTGCTAATGAATATTGCACTTTCTTTCTATTTATGTATTTTATCTTGAATTTATTTTTATGTAAGCTCCTCCTACCTCCTTTAATTACACCTCTGGGGATAATTTAAATGTTATGAAATGTATTGAATTGAATTGCATTTATATAGCGCTTTCTGGGAAACACAAAAATACACAATAAATACATTAATTAGTACAATTAAAGGGGCAATATTATGTGTTTTACAGGAACATGTTGCCATTTTATTGCACATTGAGTAAATATGTTACCTTCAGTTGTTAAAAAAATGCTCTAAATTTAATGACTTAAATTTGACTTTATAATCTAATGCCCCCATCTGTCGCTTTAAAAAACTCCTGCTCTTTCTGAAACTCCGCCTTCAGGAAGTTATTTCAACATGGCTCCTCTATTAACCCTTTATCAAAGCTTTTACAGCACCGCACTGAGAAATGAGCCCTGCAAATCCACAGTTCTACCAGGTGTTTGCTAATTGCTGCTGGCTAGTCTAAAGGAGCAGAGTCAGGGTTTGCAGGAGAGAGCTCCTCTCTGAGGTGGAAGCTTGGAAGCTACAGCTCTGAGAAGAAGCTTTGTCTCTTATTGTCTCTTTGTCTTTGCCTTTGGTAGCGGTGGCCTGGCGTGGGCACCGCTACCAAAATTTTTTTCTGGTGGCGCCACTGGCATGAGCTGAGCATTTACACCCCTATTTTTCTTCTTTTTTTTTTTTTTCTTTTTGTTGCTGTCACCAAACACTTAATGACCTAAAAGCCCTATTTTGCGCCGCTTGCATAACTACATAATGATTTGTAAATGCTTCAGCCTCTGTGGCAGGAAATAGACTTGGAGCATTTATGATGCATAACCTTTGTAATTGTGGTTGCCTCACTGGAGGGTTTTGTGCTGCAAATAAGAAAAAAAAAAAAAAAAGAAGAGCTTGCTCCTTCATGGTGAGGCACCGACTCCCCTGTGACCAGTGGTTGCACATCCACACACAACGCGGACCGTCTGGGGCGTTTGGCTTTCACGGCCTGTGAAAACAGCCTTTGTTAAACAACAGCATTCCTCACGACTCACACTGGTGAGCCAGTCATTGTACACCTCAACCCTCCACCCCCCACTCCCATTCCCACCACACACATGCACACACACATACCCCTCATGTAGCCACACTTACGGTCCCATCCCCTGCCAAAGCACGGCCGTCTACGGCACAGAGAGGTCACCTAACTGCTGACGCTACACACTTGTTTTGCAGCTCAGAAGCCTCTTCCCCATAATGTCCCCATAATGAGCTTGCACTGAAATGACCCACCGCAGCACACTCTGACCTTTAGAGGGTGTGTGTGAAGTAAATTAAGACGGCATACCTGTTACAGAGCACAGTGTTGACGAAAAAAATAGCTGTTGCTTATAGTAAGTGGGGCAGATGTTTTAAGATATATATATATTTTTAAATGTCATCAGTTAAATATTTTTCTAGGATGGACTGAAGGTGACACAAGTGTTTTGTGACAGGAAGTTTTCAGCATGAAGTTGTACGATTAGAGCCAAACATGTCACACAGAAGTATTTGCATTTGCACCAGATGACACAACAAACACTCGTATCAGTGTTTGATTTTTACTGATCTGGAGCTCACACTGTACCCATAAACACCAAGTATTCAGATGCATTAGGGCTAGTTAGAAAAAAAATAAAAATATAAAAGTTACATAATTTGAAGCTGCAGTTAACTCTTATTGAAGAATACACAGATGAAAACATAAGAATGAGTTTAGAGCGCCATCTGCTGGAGCAAATACTAAGTTAAAGAGAAGGAGCAACAGGAACAGCAATGTCTTGCTAAAGCATTCGTAGTCCTTTAACTTTTTTCATATAAATAAATGTATTTTAAGAATTTTGTATATCTAAAGTAAGAGATTATTTCTAATTCATGTTTTTCAAAATGTCTGAGGAGATTTTCTCTCAGATTCTCATTTGGATTTGGGCTGGGCCGTCCTAACAGCTTTGATCTAAACCGATGGTTTCTATGGTTTTTGTTAAAGGAACCACCTGATGCTGGTTTTCCAAACACAACTGCCTTTATACGACTTTCTAAAAAAAATAAATAAATAAAAATAAAAACAGAAGTACACATAGGACTTGGCCTTTATTTAGGTTGTCGGGTTATGCCAAACGTTACAGAGGGCTGCGGTTTTTCTCTGTGGTAAATTTAAACTAAACGTTGAAACTTATGAGTTTAAAGTTAGAGAAATGATCAGAGAAACCAAATGAAACCAATCAACAACAGATCTGATGTAATTCACCTATAAGTGGAAAATAATCATAATCAACAGAAATAAAGGCTTGCATACATTAATCATCATTAATCTAAATAACGAGTTTTAACCCTAGCCCTAACCCCTAAAATAAATTAGCTTTCCAAAAATATTCTAATCTACAGAATGGGTCTGTATATTTGTTTTGCTTAGCAGTTAGCCTTGACTTTCAGCGTTTAGAAATAAATCCCATTAGTTTTCTAACATGCTTGAATGAGTCAAAGCAAACAGTCCAGTCATGTTTTTGATGACGGAATAATATTACAACATGGTATGAATTTCAATAAAGTTGATTTTGCATAAGAGCCGCCATGAATCCCTTCAGGTTGGATTCACAGCGTATGTGAAAGAGCATCATCCCCACAGCATGATACTGCCACTACCATCTATCATTTCTCCTCTTCTTTACAGTCATGTGACACATGGTGAGACAAAATATCAGTGCATTAAAGATGCTTGGATGCTTTTATCAACTACATTAGTATTTATTCTAAAGTTTGACGTTCCATTTCAAACACATTTTTTCCACTCTTTGACCTCTCTACTGCGACAGACTGGCGACCTGTCCAGGGTGTACCCCGCCTAGCTGGAGATAGGCACCAGCAACCCTCCCGAACCCACTAAAGGAAAAGGGTGTAAAAAAAATGGATGGATGGATGGATGACATCTCTACGTAGAGGAAATATCACATATATTGTATTTAAGTGATTTTCTAAGCCGACCAGCTGCCGTCATTTGCAGAAAATGCCAGTTTCTGCAAAGGAAACATTTTCATGCGGTTGTCAAGCAACTGCTATTAAACAAAGACCAACAAAAACACGTCCAGTTGCTCATGCTGCCCAGATGAAGGCCTTCATGTTTCCTGCTGCGTGTTTTGTGTCGTGTGGAAAGATGGGACGCTGCAGATGAAGTGACGACAGGGAGAAAGGACCTAAAAGCTACGGAGACGGTCAGGACACGGGTAATTTACGGCAAAGGCGACATTGCTGAGTGAAACAGAAAGGCAGGAATGACACGCAGGTGAGCCGTGTTTTTAAAAATGTCTTTAAAGGAATACAGTGATGTGTGCACTTCTGCGGGATTAATCAAAAAATATTTCATCATGTGAACGCTGAACAAATAAACCTACTTGAGTATTTATACAAATGAATAGAAACGAGTTTAAGATTTTAAAAATCTTTTTAGAGCAGATCCCAGTTCTGTGACATTATTTGGAACTATTAGCTGACGCAGATTTTGGTTTATTCATAATTGTCATTTCATTGCTTTTAGTAGTTAGCACAAATAAAGAGAACATATCAGTAGAGTTTAGAAAAGTATTTTCATGTTTATTTTTTGAAAGAACCAAAACAAAGTCCAGAAAGAATGTGGGTTAGATTGATAAGACAGAAAAAACACATTTGACTAAAAGAGATTTCAACCGTCAACCTTATTCAGCTGATAATAATCTGAAACTTGGAGAAATCTTGAGACATAAAATCCGAAGGAGAACTTCAACAAATGACTCAACATGCAACCATAAACTGCAGTGGTTGACTGCAGTGGAGCTCTTATCAACCTAAATAGCATTAGACAAAAAGAGGCACCTGGATATGTAGCAGCTTATCTCACTGAAACCAACAACTTTTGTGGCAGAACAATTTACAAAAACCTTCCGAAGCAAGAGCTGAAAAACCCTCGGCTCCAACAAAAATACTTACAAACTGTGGTTCTTGCCAAAGGGTGTGGTGTTCAGCACTAAGCATGTTGGGTGCCAAAAAAGACGTAAATGGTTTCTGATTAAAAAAACTAAGTGATTAAGATAATAATGATAATATTTTTTTAGAAATTGTCCTCTAGATAAACCTGTCCTGTTAGTTTCAGTTTTGGGGACATTATCTATAAATAGTGGCCAAATGTTTGGATTCAACTGCACTGGTTGTGGTTTCTTACTCACAGAAGTGAATGTAAAAAGATGAAGCCTGACATGGAGGCTGTTGCACAACCAGTGGTGTGATCCAACCATGACTGAACTGGGTATTCACCCAGAATGACCAGAGAGGGGGTTGTGTCTCTGCCAATAACAGATCTCATAGATGTCATTTGTTTTCAATTAAAAAAAAAAAAAGAAGTTATTCCAAATGTGAAAAGCTTTCCAACTCCCATCAATTACCAACAGAGTGACACAGATGAATAAAAATCATCCTAACATTTAATGCAAATTCTTTATGGCATCAATTCAACAAGATCTCAGAAACATTCTTTATAGATTTTGGTTCACTTCGATACGACAGCGTTAAGCAGCTGCATCATCCTGCTGGCTGGAGCCTTCTGATGTATGTCATAAAACTATGGGAAGGTTCCTTACAACGGCTGTAAATGGCAAAAGGAGAAGCATTGTTGTAATGAGGTGTGTAGGAAAGAGCAGGTGCTTCTTAAAGAGACAGAGACTCAATTTCAAGGTGTCAGAAAGCAAAATGAAATTTCATTTAAAGACGTGTTTGGTAAACAGCGCTGGGGAAAAATTAAGAGGACACTTAAAATTATCAGTTTCTCTGATTTTACTTTTTATAGGTATACGTGTTTGAGCAAAATTAACATTGTTGTTTTATTCTAAGAACTACTGACATGTCTCCAAAGTTCTGAGCAAAAATGTAGTATTTATTTATAGAAAATGAGAACGTTCATATTCACTTAGAAACAACAAAACTAATGTTTTGAACTCAGTTAGAGCTCAGAAATCAATATTTAGTGGGATAACCAGGAGGTTTTAAAAGGGTTCAGTGCAGTGGGCTCTTCAGTTTTTCCAGAGGTGTATCTCATTTTAACAACTGAAGGTAACATAGGTACTAGAATGAGTTATAAAACAGCACTATGTGCTTTAAGAGGAAATATGTCCTTTATAGTTACACCACTAGTCTAAATAATAATAATATTCGTTAGAAAAGTAAATAGTTGCTAGAGAGATAGAAAGGCCTTAAGTCCAAGAAATAAACTGAATTCATCTTTGAAGAATCTGTTTAAGCAAAAGGCAAAGTATAACTTTAGTTGCATCTTATGTTTATTAAAATAACTCAGACTAAATATTAACACAGAAACCCGTTGGTAAGTCACTCTAAGAGACCAGACTTCATTAATGCAGTTTGCAACCTGATCAGTTATCAAATCAATCACATCAAAAGACCAAATGTTTAACACAACACTTTGGGTTGCGCTGCAAAACCAGAATCTTATTGTAAATGGAATACTCTGCAAATGAGACCATTTCTTTTTTCATTGATATTAAGGAAATATTGATTTAAAACAAGCTCCTATATCTTGCAAATTAGTTTTGTATTATTTCAAGCGTACTCAGATATTTTCACAAGAAATGAAACCGAAATGATTGGTGAGACTCTGCTTCTGTAGTGCATAAAACACTTCTTATGTAGTTCGAATTCCAAAAAGAAAAGAAAACAATATTTTCATGCTTTCTTTAAATTTTAGTACAAACAAACAATTAACTTTCATCACCTCACGCGACAAGAAAAAAAAACAAACAGAAGTCGGTACAGATTTGGTAAAATGATCTGGTGATTGTGTGTTTTAGTCCTCTCTCAGGTAGGCCTCGGGTGTCTCCTCTTCGTCGTTACTCCCCTCGAGGGTGGCGGCGTGCTGCGTCATCCTCTCGACCTCCATGACTTTAGTCTCTGCCAGCTTCTTTTCTGCATCCACTGAGATTTTCTGGGCCTCCTCCACCTGGGACTGAGCCAGCTGAATGTTTGTCCTAACCGTGATGGACGCGTTCTCAGCTCCTGAGAAACACACACACACACATACACACACACACGCGCGCACACACACACGCACACATATAGGTACAAAACGCTCAAACATATGTCAAACATATGTTCAGACTTGAAAAGCGGGTTGTTAGCCGGGCCCAACTCGTCTGTCATCTCCTTTTGTGTTTTCGCCCAAAGGACCCACAGAGTGACGGCAAACGATCCGTCTGCCGTCTGGAGAGATGGGAGATGAAACGGAACGGGCGAAGAACACTTCGAGTCACACACCTGATATGTACGCAGCCTCTGCCGCTGCCTCGCACAGCCTGATGGCGGTGACCCAGGTCAGCTCGAAGCGCTTCTGTTCGTCTTGTCTGTGGACAACCTGCCACAAAAAGATGCAAGAAGAAATTTACAGCCGCCTGCTTTGATTTAAGGTTTTTAGTTGGGATGGACCAAAAACCATGGAAAGAGACACAGAGACACAGAAACTGACCTCTGCACGCTGGCTAATGATCACCTGCCAGACCGTATCTTCTTCTGCTGGACTCAGTTTCCCCAGGGAAGCTAAATATTGCCTTTGCAGGGCGATGAGTGTGTGCACAGCCTGTGAGGAGGCAAGGGGGACAATTTTCACTGTTTACACTCAAAAGCAAAGAGACATTTATAGAGAAATATTTAAAACCTGGAGGATTTTCAGAAACATGAAGGGATTTATTTAGAGACCTTGTAAGTTGTTAGTTGGTGAAGACTGCACTCTTAATGTGGTATTACGAGCAAGAGAAGTATTATTAGTGTAAATAACATAAATGAGCTATTTGGTTTAATTAGAAAATATAATAAATCAAAGCTTTGTGATTTTATTTATGTCCATATGCACCTTTTTTGGGTAATTTTATCTGTCATTTTCCCCCTTTATTTTTGTTTTGTTTTTTTGCAGTGCCAAAAATTCAACATGTTAATTTCAATAATCTAATTACATAGATTTGACATATTAAAAATTGCACATGTGGCGCACAAGGCAAACTCTGCAAACAACAGCGACGGACAACAAACCCACTTCTCTTGGCCGACTGGGTGTTCATTTTTGCTTCTAAATGAAGATCTGAAGGGACGCTGGAAAAATGTATTGTTTTCAAGTTGTGCTAAGCTTCAGTTAGCCTATCAGCGAAGAGATTCAAGCCTAAAATAAGATCTCAAAGCTAAACATATAGCAGCAGCAGCGACGTCCCCAACGCTAGTGCCAGCGTCTACAGTCCACATTTCTAAGGACGTTCTGTGAATGATCAAACGTTCTTAAAGCACTGGAAAGCTGAATTTGTAGAATAGCACTTTACACCAATCTGTTGGTTGAATAGCCTAAAAATTATTCTGTGAAAATAATACATAGTTTTGTTCTTAAGCTAATATGCCTATTTATCAGCAATGTATCAGCAAAGAGCATCTTGAATTGATATTACTTATATTGTTGATAAAGTTGCAGATTAAAATGGGTTTAATTGCAACTAATTAATCAGAAACCCTGCAATTACCTCAAATAAAAATTATAATCGAGTCGTTTTGTCGTTCGAAGATTAAAAACGGTAAATAACTATGTAGGTGTACTCATCTGCAGCTGGTTAATACAGGCAGCTTGACATTGTGTCTGTAATTTGACTTGAACTGCCGTTACAAAGATTTTTTTTATTGCTGCGATAAAGCAGAAGTCTGTACTGTAGAAAGGGGTGCGGGGGGTGAAGACCACATATCTTCAGTTAAACTTTTAGTTATGGTCCATTAAGAGCTTCAGCACATGTAACGTATCAATCAGTTCTAACAGTTAGGAGAAATGGTAGCCACAACACGGAGCCATACCTTTGCATACTCTGTAAGGGCATCCGTCAGAGCCAGAGTGGCCTGAGAGAGAAAAGTGCTTGAACTGTCTGTCACCAGAGAGGCTGCTCGTCTCACCAGGGAGTCATGAGAGAGGTTTTCAACCTGCAGCAGGGGGTTCAATGAGTTTACAGCAGCTTCAACTTCCAAATATGCACATTTTCGGCTGTCAGACTCGCCTGTTTAAAAGGTACAGCACAAAGACTTCCGCCGACGGCGAGAGAAGCCAGGACACTTGTCCATCTGGGAGATTTCCGGACAGCAGGTTTTATCTTGGACAGGTATCGAAAGGAATTTCTGAACAGAAAAAAAATTGAGTTATATACAGATAAATAAACCAGAAAACAGCGAGGGAGTAACACTGATTTAACTTCCTTGTTGACTGGCGCTGCCCTACTGACAATCTCAAAACAAATCTGAGAATTGGGGCAATCAAACAACTGCTGTTTATTCGCTCATATTTCCATAAAGAAGTCAAAAAATAAATAAATCAAAAGAAGTGCCATGTATTAAATAACAAACTAATGATTGTGCCACAATATCTAAATGTAAACACGACCAACCTGAGGAAACTGAGATACAGGGACCTCCTCCAGAGCGCGGCCATGCTGGTCCGCCACAATAAACTGTTCTGCCCTACAGCAGAACAAAGGTTCCCCCCGTCTTCTTCCTGATCATTTTACAGCGTTGGGTGGTGCATTGTCGCCATCACGTGGTTCTTAATTGTAATGCAACCCTCTCCTTCAAATCATTTATTCTGTCTCTCTGAGATTGCTCATTTTGTGTGTGGTAAACCGGCATCATGCTACAATAAAATCATGTCTCTTCTTTCATTGATGTTTTAAATATTATTGATAAAATCATTAGTTTCACGGCAAGGTGTTAAAAGGTTCAAGTGAAATACACACAGGTAACATTAGATGAGCTTAATTCATAATATATCTATATAACACATATGATCAATTTCATAACTGGGGCTAAAACCTCTTCAGATGCAGAATAAATCATTTTCAGCTCTGTGCATAAACTCAACAAATGGACAAAGCACTGATTTTTCATTTCACTGTTTTTTGTTCTTTTGTTTTGCTGCTTCAAGCAAACAAAAATAAAAACCTCATATCTGAATCAACTTTATTGACAGAGATTGCGTGAACAAACAAGAAATTTGGCCTTATTTTTGCACCCACAGTATACAGACATTAAGAAGGAATAATAAACGTCAGAGAAAATTAAGATGAAAAAGAACCAAATATACATATCTCTAGACCTAATGTTCTCTTTTTTGTATAAAAATATGCTAATATATGCAAATATGCTTATTTTATTTCACAATGGAGCAGCTAACTATTCTGTGTGTTTACAAAGTGTTCAAAGGCTGTGATTAATATAAAACAGTTTAAGAACAATACATAAAACTTTACAATTGTTAACACATTTCTATCCCCTCATCAAAATGTTTTAAAAGAACTCGGAAAGCAAAACCAACACTTTGAAATGTGAAATTTGTACAATAATAAGAACATAAACATTATGCTCATTGTTCTGAAATTAAAATGCACATATGGAGGATTATATTTTACATTACACAGCAGCAAAAGACTGGAACAAACTCCAAAAAAGTACTGAAGCTGGAGCACCTTTGAATCAACAGAAACTTTTAAAGGTATTTGTCTGAAACATGCACATGCTTTGGCTAAAAAATGTATGTCAGTTTTATCACAAGATGCCCTTGACTCTGAATTGTTTTTACTGTTTTATGATCTCAATAGGGTTGCTAATTTTTGTTGTTTATTGCATAAAATAAATATTTATACAGAAAGCAGAACCAAACTTTTGATCTAGACTTGTGACCTCGATGTTTTATTGTTTCGCAAAAAAAGTACTGGATGTGTTGAATAACTGAGTTTAATTCAGATGCTCGTCTTATCAAGCAAAATGTTTCTGGATGCGGTGAGTTGTTTACATCAGGGGCATGAATGCAATATTCAGTTTGGCCTCTTCATGATTTCCATTTCCAGGCTGGAATGAACACCCAATGCTACAGGTTCAAATATATACATACACCCTCTCTCATATCTGGTTAAATCTCCCATAATAAGTTTCACAAAAGCAAACGTTTCATAGGCATCAACAAACTCCTGGAATAACTTTGGCTGGTTGTAGAGTTCTGTTAAACTGTCTGTTTTAATAGAACCAAAGAAATTTGACTTTGTAATTTAACGCCTTGAAATTGGGCCTCTGTCTCTTTAAAACTCCTGCCCTTTCTGAAACTCCAACTTCAGGAAGTCATCACAAGATGGCTCCTTTATTAACCCTTTAGTAATGTGTTTTTTTTTTTTTTTTTTTTTTTTTTTTTTTTTACCAGCATTGCACTGACAAGTAGCTCCTATAAAGAGCTCAGCAGATGTGCAGTTCAACCGGGTGTTTGCTAATTGCTGCTGGCTAGTCTGAAGGAGTTGAGTGGGGGTTCACAGGGGAAAGCTGCTCTGTGAAGTGGAAGCTTGGAAGCTTGCAAATTGTAGCTCTATGTAGGAGTTTTGTCCTTAAAGGCAGAGCTAGGTCCACCCAGGTGTTTTGCAAAATGAATGGTTGCCATGGAAGAGTAAAGGATTTCTCAAATATGTATGAAAGAATCAAAGCAACACTCCAGGTATGTTTTTGATAAGGGAATAACTTTATGACAACTTTATGACATGAGCTCCAGAAGCTCTAAAGCATGTTTAGAGCTTTTGGAGCTCAATTTTAGATAATATTGCCTCTTTAAGCATAACAGTGATACCAAATCCAGATCTCCACTTGTGTTAGTTTGAAAAAGAAAACTATCATTGAGCTTTCAGAATCCAAAAACTTTGAATTAACCCTTCTGTAAATTGTGGACTATGCCCAAAAGTCAAATGCTTAGTTAAAATAAGTCAACATCTCAACCAGAATAATTCCAGAAACTGGCAGATATCAACACAGGGAGTGTGGGCAATGCATGATGCAACCAAAACATGTTTGAATTTCACTTTTCGTGGATAATCGAAAATCCACACTAAAATTAAACTTGTGCATCAAATTAATTTTTTAGAAAAATATATAAAATACTTGTTAATTGATCTGACCTGGAAAAAAAACAAAAGAATGGTTATTTGTCTTCACCAATGAATGAAATTCTCATTTTGAACATGTTTAATTTTTATTTTTAAGTTCAATCAGTTCAAATGACCAATAATGCAAAGGTTTTGTTTAAAATATGTTTTATGAAAACACTACAAGCATACAAAGTTGTTCTTGTTTGTATTCATGTCCAGGTTGTTTTTCTCATGTTTGGAGATGGTAAACAGGATGTTCTTTGAATAATTAATGACAATCTTTAAGCATCGCTTTAATGAGCTTCAGAGGAGCTTATTAACACACAGAGGAGCACAGTCAACAGGCTAATTATTATCATCATTATTGCATGGACAAAAACAACTTTGGTTGAAAAACAAAGCAAGATCTTCAGAGTCTAACTCTGCCCCATGACACCTTAAAGTCTTTACAACTGTACAAGACTCTAAATACACAGCCAAAGTTAAACACATACACTATTTTTTGTTTACCTTCTGGTTGTCTTAACAGTGGCTTGCAAAAGTATTCATAACCTTAAGTTTCTCTGCAATTTGCCAATTTCACTGGGATTTTATGTGACAGATAAACACAAAGTGGGGAATAAGAGTGAAAGGTTAGGTTTGAGGTCAGCCTTGACCTCAAACCTCAAAGGTAGAAACAAAAACAAAAAAAAAAGAAAAAAGAAAAAATGTAAATTATTATTATTTTTCTTTTACATTTTGTCAAAATAAAGAATGTCAAAAATTCTTTATTATTTTATTAATAATATTAATAAAATCGTTACTGGTTGTTTCACAATCAAACCTGTCTTATGCTGACCAGTCTTATGCATTTGCACTTTGTGTCTTTCAGGCTGGAAAGCCTCTTTGCCATCACACTAATCTGGAGCTCCATTAAACGATTCTCCATCAGATTAATGTCAGGTCTCCCTCTCAGTCACACCAAAAACATACATTTTACTTCTTGTCAAATGAAACATGCTGGTAAAACTAAACAATATTAATTTCCTTTATGAATTATTTTGGACTTTATATCAAGCTTTATATCAAATATTAATTCCTACTTATTGGACAATTAATTTTCTCAATTTGTTTTAATTTTTTACCTTAGTTTATATACTTTATCCATCATCCATATTGACTTTCTTTATATACAGCAAGGAAAATAAGTATTTGAACGCCCTGCGACTTTGCAAGTTCTCCCACTTAGAAATCATGGAGGGGTCTGAAAGTTTCATCCTAGGTGCATGTCCACTGTGAGAGACATAATCTAAAAAATAATAATAAAACCCGGAAATCACAATGTATGATTTTTCAAAATAATTACTGTATTACTTGTGTGTTACTGCTGCAAATAAGTATTTGAACACCTGCCAATCAGCCAATCTCCAGATCTAAACCCTACAGAAAATATTTGGAGGGAGCTCAAACTCTGTGCTTCTCAGCCACAGCCCAGAAACATGACTGATCTAGAGACGATCTCTGTGAAGGAAAGGGCCAAAATCCCTGCTGCAGTGCAAACCTGGTGAGAAACTACAGGAAACGACTGACCTCTGTAATTGCAAACAAAAGCTACTGTACCACACATTTACATTGATTTCCACAGGTGTTCATTTGCAGCAGTAAAAGTAAAATTATTAAAAAATCATACATTGTGATATGATTTTTTTTTTTTAGATTAAAATAAAAAAGATACAAAAAACCCCACAGGAGCACATGGCCCTCTGACCACCACCAGCAGGCATGGGGAGTGAAGTGTCTTGCTGAAGGACACTTCACCAACAGAGGCCAATGCAGTGGGAATCCAACTAGCAACCCACTGATTCCATCCATCCATCCATCCATTTTCTGTACACCCTTGTCCCTAGTGGGGTTGGGTGGGGTGCTGGTGCCTTTCTCTAGTGAACGTTTCGGGCGAGAGGCGGGCTACACCCTGGACAGGTCGCCAGTCTGTCGCAGGGGAAACCACAGATTTAGGGATGAATTCTTACCACCGTTGACGCCGTTGTCCCAAAACCAGAAATAGGGCTGATCTAATCATAGAAAGAGCTGAATCAAATAATCAAAATGGCAAAACAACTAAAATGTTGGTAGTTGTTTTGAATCAACAACTAACAACCAGGATCTGACAGTTTGTAAATAAATGTGTGCATCAGGCATGTTAATTAGGTTCAGTGCTAAAGATATGACAGCACACCATTCAGTAGCAGTGATTCGTCTCTCTCTTTAACTCTTTAAATGCATTAAGTTTTCATTGCATTGTAGGTGAAATCCAACAAAATGCTAAGCTTTTAACTCTAATGTTGAAAAAAAGCTAAAAATGATTTCCGTCATGATGATTGCCGTTGTGTGATGATGATGAACTCCAGAGGTGTGTTGCCATGACGACGTTGTTTTCACGTGATTCCTATGTGCATATCAAGGTTTACAAAGAATGTTCAGAGAGCATTTGTGCTCACAATGAGCCATGAAGCCACATCAGAGTTGGAAAGGAACTGTTTAAGAAATGATTTGGTGTCTTAGAACACTGCAAATGTACTTTGTTCTAATCAGAGTGAGTTAAAAAAATGATTTAAGGTTCTGAGAGTTTTTCTGTATTTAGCACTGAAATGAGTAACAACACCTCTGTTGTTGGTGGTCAAATTTCAAAGCGAAAAATTAATGACCAGGTGATAATTGTACAGATTCTGGTGGGTATTTTTCTTTGCATTAACTCCATGCTGATTGCAACATTTTTTACTAAGGAAATCTTCTACACAAACATGCGCTACATTTTATTTGTCACCACACTATTTTCTGATTGTGTATATTTAATCATATCAAATCTGTTGCTGATCTTGAGCTATTTTGCTGTCCCTATACAAACATGGTCGTGCCTTTTCCTTTTCCTCCTGTCATATATGTATAATCATGTCACTCCTCTGACTCTGACAGCGATGAGCCTGGAGCGCTATGTGGCTATCTGCATGCCACTGCGTCATGCAGAGCTGTGCAGCACAGCCAGAGCCCTGCAGAGTGTCCTCATCATTCACAGCCTCAGCTTTATTCCCTACATTGTGATTTTTTTTATGTTGCTTTCTTCAGTCACCTTTAGCTTCTTCACACAACACATCATCTGCTCTGTGGAATCTTTAACTTTGCACAGGTGGCAGGGTCATGTTAGGTCTGCGGTCAGTCAGTTTTACTTCCTGATCATGTGTATCCTCATCGCTTTCTCCTATGTTCAAATAATAAAAGTGGCCAAAGCTGCATCTGGAAACAACAAAGAGTCGACACAAAAAGGACTCAGAACTGTGATCCTCCATGCTTTCCAGCTGTTTCTCTGTCTCATCCACCTGTGGACCCCCTTCATTGAAGCTGCTATTCTTGAGATTAATTTCAATGTATTTAGAAATGTCAGATACATTAACTATATTCTGTTTATTCTTTCTCCTCGATGCCTGAGTCCTCTTATCTACGGCCTCAGAGACGAAGTGTTTCTACTTGCGCTGAAACACTGGCTGTTCTGCTGCCCATTCAAGGCCAACATGTTAAAACTGTGATTCTGGAACAGCAAATCTTTGTCTAGAAATGTGTTTTAAAGATGTATAATATGCAATGATGTAAAAAACAAAAAAAAACAAAAAAAAACATTTCAACCGAAACGTAAACATGAAACGTCTGAATTTCTTTATGAATTGATCATTAAAAAGCATGACAGTTCCTCTGTCTTTTGAATCTGTATGTGTGAAAACTTTGTGCGGTTCGAAGCAAAGAAACATCACTGAATGTTAGGGCTGCAGCTCGCAATTATTTTAGGTTTTAATAATTTTTCTAATGAATAATTGATTAATCAGATTTTTTTTAAAAAGCACATTTTATGTTTCTTTTTCATTTAATCACTAGCTCATTTCAGACAATATTAGGAATACATTAGAAAATGCATATCAATAAATTATTCATTTCCTTTTTTAAGTAAGAAAATACACACTTTATTGCCTAAAATGCAATGACATCTTATTCCTTCAGTGATTACTGGATCATTTGTTGCAAAGGATGGTAAAAAGTTGCTTCTAACATCAACATGAGAAAAGTTTAGTTCCTTCTGCTTGACCAAACACCAATGCAGTGAAGGGCTGGCCTGTTGATTATTTTTTGAATTAACCATTTAATATTTGGATAGCAACAGGTGCATTTTTCTTTTTTCAGAATGTGGACAGTGTGAAACTAAAACTAAGTCATCTGGGTAGAACATACAGGTACTGGCCATGAAAGTAGAATATCACGGGGATGTCAATAATTCCCCTTGGGCAAGGCACTTAACCCCAAATTGCCTACCGATGTACGAATGGGTGAATATGACTCTAATGTAAAGTGCTTTGAGTGGTCAAAATGACTGGAAAAACGCTATTTCAGTTCATTTACCATGGTTCTTAAACCAGGTAGTGGTAGCTTTGGCTCTGTGTGTGAATGCTAACTCCTGTTGGAAAATTAAATCTGAATCTCCATAAAGTATCCAGAAGCATAAAATGTTCTAAAACGTCCTGGTAGATGGCTGCACTGACCTTTGATCTCAGAAAACACAGTGGACCAACACCAGGAGATGACCTGACATCTCAAACCAGTCCTGTTTGTCTTCAGCCCAGTCGAGATGCTTCTGATGTCATCTCTCATTCAAGAGTGGCTTGGAATCCGACACCTGGAACCAGTGTCTTGAATACAACTAGTGGTTCTTGAATCACTGACTCCAGCAGCAGTCCACTTTTAGTGAATTTTATGCACATTTTTCAATGAGTTTTGTTTCACAATTCTCAGGGTGTGGTTATCCTGATTGCTTGTACACGTTTTTTTTCTACTACAAAATTTTCCTTCCTGTTGCTTCTCTATGAATGTGCTTGGACACAGAGCTCTGTGAACAGCCAGCCTCTTTAGCAATGACCTTTTGTGACCTGCCCTCCTTGCGCAAGGTGTCAATGGTCATATTTTAGACCATTGACACCAAGTCAGCAGTCTTCCCCATGATTGTGTAGCCTACAAAACTAGACTGAGAGGCATTTTAAAGCCCTTTGCAGATGTTTTGAGTTCATTAGCTAATTATAGTGTGACTCCAGGTATCTTCAATATCTAACCTTTTCACAATATTCAAACTTTGTAAGATGCTGAATTTTAAGTATGTCTGTCTGTCTGTAAATACATATATAATTAGAGGCTGGTATGCACAGCTGCTTGTGATTGTCACACACTTGGAAATGATTAAAAGTAGCTATGCAATGTCACATTATTGCTGCAAATACAAGATTTTAAACTGGGCTTTGGACCAGAGAGGTCTACTGTGGAAGATGTGACATACATCCTTCAAAGTAAAAGTGTTATGAGAAACTGAGAGCCTGACAGTTACTCCATTATCTGCCAGGAACCAGGATGCAGATGAATCATTGGATGACCAACCAGGTATTGACTGAACCGTATTTCAGTCATCTGGTTGTCATGCCATCAGGACATGGGAGACTGGCTAAGATATTTTTTTTTGCTTTGTTTTGTCAGTTTAGCCAGAGTTGGACATTCTTGTGGCTGCTGCGTATTCTGCCACCTCAGCCTGCAACGACAGAAGTGCTGAAGATCGGTGGTGTTCCAAGAGGCCATGGAGCATCTTGTGTTTCACAAGGTAATTACTGGATAACTTGACATTTTGTTGCAAAGTACACTAGGCAAAATCTCCATAGGCAGTATGTGGTTTCTTGTTGCAGTCATGTAAGGGTTGTGATGATCTTGTGTCCAAGAAAAAGCGATGTCAGTCATACCTCCTTGTATCTGGAACCAACTAAAAGATGGTCAGGCCATGCTACACTGTGTTGGACAAGAAGCTCATCCCCTGCAGAGTGACCACATCCTTGGCAGAAATTAAACTAATTAAACTTCCCCATATTTCTGTTCGTTATGATAGTGCTATGACAAACATCTATGCTTTCCTCCAGAAAACTGTGGATGGAAAATGTCCAAAAGTAATGAAGCTAAGAGCAAAGTTCATATCTAGTGTATGTGTTCAACTTCAAACATTTCAACCGACCTGTTTAAATATGAAACCTTTGAATTCAATAATTAAAAACACCATATTTTGTCTTTAGAATCTTTATGTGTGGAAACTTAATGTTTGTATCGTTCAAAGTAAAGAAACGTGAGTTGTGTATCAAAATTAAAATTTAATTTTGACATTTTTGTAGGATACCATGCATATTATAGAGTAGTTTTATTTTTCCAATGTTTCATTTGTGAGCACTTGCTAGGAATGTGATAGGGTAGAGAAACGGACATGACATTTTAGTTGCACAATATCTAGTAGTTAAAAAACACACCTATCTTAGTTTTTTTTTAATTGGGGGAAATAAAAGTAACGTCACACTAAAGATATTTTCAACTGTTGTCTTTTCTGTGTTCTCTAATGCACCCAAAATCAAAAAGAAAAAAAATCGAATAAAAATAACATTATTGCAACATTATTCTCTCTATCCATTTGTGCTTCCCATAGCTGTACACACAAACAGTGCAATCAAAAGCAAAATAAACCTGACACAAAACAACTCTTGCTCAGGTTCTATGCATAACATGAAAGAAGAAAAATACAGCAAACCTGAGAGACTTCAAATAACACAAATACACGTTATTTCTTGTGGTGTTGCTGTAATTCTGTGTTTGGAACTTATGGTATAATAGCTGTAATTACATATTACATATACAATTGACAGTGGACAGTTGCTTTGTGTTGTTGACTTTGCAGAAATCCCTAAAAGATGTCTATAGAATGAAATTTTTCCTAGCAGTAGATCATTCACTTGCTTTTTCTAAAAGAGAGACTGGGTTTAACACAGACATGTTACAATGTATCTATAGAAAGACAACATGAAAGTAAGGCTACAGGCAGCATTGAAGGCCCTCACAGCTCCGCGCCACTCCGGCCTCGTGACGACTGTGGGAGCTTCAGCAATATCACCCACTCATCGTCAACTCTCTCATGCAGTTCCTGCATCGGTCCGCTAGGCGGTGCACACCAATGTGTTTAGCAGTGCTCCCTAATGACACACCAAAAATCTGGTGCAGATTTGAATTGTATCATGGAGATATAACTATTCCAATAACCCGGGGGAGCACTGGAGTCAAATTCCCATATTGGCATCTTCAGAGGTTCACCACGGTCATTTACATCCAGTTTGGTGCAAATCGGATGATGTGTGATTTAGAGCCAACCATATGCAAACGGCGAGGGATTGGAATTGGCCATATTCACCCATGCACACATGGTTCAGGCATCAGCTAGTATTGAGATGATTCAACATTATGTTGTTCTACGTCATTAAACACAGGTTCAAATCTGTATGAATCATAGAGTCAACAGAAGTGAACCAGTAAGAAAACAGGTGACTTCCTTTTCAAAGGGTACAGGGCAATGGTGATGTCACCAACTGACGATGTGAATTTGATCAGTGCTGGTTGGTTATGACAGACAAAGTCTGAGGCAGTTGGGAGCCCATGTGTGAATGTTATACCACCTATATATTTTAAGGCAAATGGTAAGATTTGAAGCTTTGCCATATCCATATACTTTGATCTAGCCAAAGGAATTTGATAATGTTTGATCTTCAATGTCTAAGGACTGTGCTGACTGATTCTGACGCCTGCATCTCCAAAGCTATAGGAGGAGTTTGTTCAGATACAACATGTGAAACAAAATAGTGGCTTTGATCCAAAATGGCCGATTTCCTGCGGGGTTTGGACCATGGCTCCAAGAGACTCTTTTGTGAGTCCTGTCAAGATACATGTGTACCAAATTTCATGATTGTAGGCCAAAACTTGGCTTGGGGCTGATTTTTGTTTTCAATTTTTGGGAGTGTGGTGGAGGAATTAGGCCACGCCCACCAAATATTGGACTGCATTCCTGTTGGGGGGTTGATAAAAATCAGTCATAGTGAGTTTGGTGCAGCTGGCCTCAAATAGATGTACCCCAGGATTCAGTCCTGGGACCCGTTCCTATTCAATCACTTCTAGAAAAAGACAATAGCACACAAACAATTTAAGAAACTTCTTTTTTGCATTTAGTGTTTCTTTACACTGTGGTTGAAACTCCATGGATTAATCTTGTCAGTAAAGGTTTTACAGTACTTTCCAATTACCTCATGATCAGACAGCTCAGAGGTGTGTTATTATGACAACATTGTTTCCACGAGTGAGCTGGATGATTATATAAGTTTAAGAGACAGAGACAGCTCAAAGGAGGGCATTTGTGCTCACAATGAGCCTTTATGCCACATTAAAGTTGAAAAGTGTTGCAGATGGTCTCTATGAAAGATAAGTTGACATCAAATACCTTAAAAATGTCTTTGTGCTAATCAGAGTAAGTTTAAAGGTTATTAAGAGAAATTTTAAGGTCACTAACAAAGTATTGAGGATATTTTGATTCAGGAATCTGACATCTTGTAAATTATTTTTTAATAGTATTTCTGCATTTGAATGTATCATTTCAATGACTAACAACAGTTCTCTTTATGCTGGTAAACCTTCAGGTCGACTGATTAATGACCAAGTGATTTTTGTTCAAGTGTTGGTTGCTGTTCTTCTTTGCATTAACTTGATGCTAATTTTAACATTTTTTATGAAGGAAATCTTCTACACAAACATGCGCTATATTTTGTTTGCCAATGCATTATTTTCTGATTGCATCAATTTAATAATGACAAATCTGTTGCTGCTCTTTGTCTATTTTTCTGTCCCTTTACAAACATGGTCGTGCCTTTTCTTTTTCATTCTGTCATCTATGTATAATTATGTCACTCCTCTGACTCTGACAGCGATGAGCCTGGAGCGCTATGTGGCTATCTGCCTGCCACTGCGTCATGCAGAGCTGTGCACTGCAGCCAGAGCCCTGCAGGGCATCCTCATCATTCACAGCCTCAGCATCATACCCTTCATTGTGGTTCTTTTAATCTTTTTTTCTTCAGTCACTGTGAGCTTCTTTAAACAATATGCACTATGCACTGCAGAAGTGTTCATTTTGTACAGGTGGCAGAATCATGTTAGGTCTGCGGTCAGTCAGTTTTACTTCCTGATCATGTGAATCCTCATCGCTTTTTCCTATGTTCAAATAATGAAAGTCGCCAAAGCTGCATCAGGAGAAAACAAAGAGTTGACACGAAAAGGACTCAGGACCGTGATCCTCCATGCTGTCCAGCTGTTTCTCTGTCTCATCCAGTTGTTGGCGCCCTTCATTGAAGCTGCTGTGCTTCAGATTGATCTTAATTTATATGTAAAAGTTAGATATTTTAATTACATTTGTTTAAATCTTGTTCCACGGTGTCTGAGTCCTCTTATCTACGGCCTCAGGGACGAGGTGTTTTTAGTTGCTCTGAAGCATTACGTGTTCTGCTGTCCATTTATAGACACAGTAAAACGATAACAACAGAAGAAGCTGAAATTTATTGAACATAGATGTGAATGTGATTCATAAAAAATAAATGTTCAAATATTTTACCTGGTGTGTCAGTGGAGTTGTTGGTACGTTTCAGGTACTGTGTTGTTTTGAGTTGTTTTGGGGTTTGATATATTGATTCTAGTTTAATTATTCTGTGTTCCTTAGTCTCTGTCCTTGCTCAGATCAGCCTTGTTATAGCTTAACTTAGTTAAGTTTTTTAGTGATTCTAGTTTTATTTCTTCCTTGTGTCTAATCATTCTTTGTTAAACTGAAATTAATTTTCTCAAGGCGCTTTTCCATTATTCCTCTAACTGATTTGGTTCAGTCCACTTTGGCCAGATTCATTTTCCATTAGCAGAGCCGGCACAGCCTGATTTTCCTAACTACTTCAGGATGGTACTAACAGAGGAATGAGAAGGGTACAACACCGAAACTATTTAATTGACAGCTGATAGCATTCATTGCTCCGACAGTGTGAAACACTGGAACTATAATATTAACTTGGGATGTGAATTTTACTTTTCCTTTGGATTAAAAAAAGTTTATGCGTGGCTATTGGTTTGCAACATTTGACTGCATTGCCTAAATCCAAAATGTTGCACATTTTAAAAAGTAAAGTGCCAGAATGTAATTCTATTTATATGTATAGCAAATCTTTATCATTATGTTTGGGCTAGCCATGAATTTTTATAAGACAATATGGGTTTTGTTGGGAATAAATAATTCTGTTTTCCTCTATCTTTTTTAGCTGCTTGCATACTCATGTATACACACACGCACACACTTAGTGCACACTCTCTTAGCTAAGGTTAACGGAAGTGACAAACCCTTTAGGGCGTAGCTTAGATAGAGACCCACAAAAGGAAACAGAAACTGTTTTTAGAGGCCATTTTGCTGTGTTAGCCCAAAAGCATGACAATGGACCAGCTCTGCATTTAATCTCAATAAATGAAATTCATAAATTCAACTCATTGACTCTTCTTGAACCTCATACTGTAAGAACCTAAATGGAAAAGGGATAATCTCTACAATCTGGAGGCACCACTGGGATGTACGAAGGTTAGTGATTTGAAAAACTGAGCAGAGTACCGCAAAAGGTTTGAGAAACACTGATCTAGAGTGACCAACTCATTCATATTTTAAAGCTTGTTACAGGGTTCTATCAATACTCGCTGCTACAAGTCGGTTTTTAAAAACATTTTGATTATGGTAGAGCTTCAAAGGAAAATTATCTTGGAATTTTTTCGTTTTATGTTGAAAAAGTATAAATTTGTAAATGTTTTTGTTTTCTTCTTTTTCTCACCAGGAGGCCATTGGGCTAACAGTAAGGGGGACCATGCTGTCTCCTTCATTTCTGACTTCTTAGTTCTCAAACTGGATCACAGGATGGATATCACTGTGTATTTCATATAATCATGCGACATCTACAATCAGTTCAATTGATAGGTTTATTCACAAATAAGATGGGAAACCTTTCCATAATCTCCACAGTTTAATTGAGTCCATCAGAACCACAACTTGAAGGTTCTCCATCACTGAGTGTTGCTGCAAACATTAGCAGAGAGTTGACCACAGCTGCTGCTGCTTATGGACCGCCCACAATAACAAGGAACAGAGCATATAATGGAAAAGCTCACTACCTGGGGTAGACACGAATTGAACATTAACCGGTTAGTGCGCAACTTGCCAGTGGAAAAGCATCTTTAGTTTCCTTATTTGCTCTCCCTTATTAATCTCAAATTAGTTTTTTCTTGGTTGAATAAAACTTAACCTTTGTCTTGGGAGTTGTCATGTTGAAGGTCTTCCACAATGATTAAGCAAGGCCACTAAAATAATTGAAAAAGTTAGCTACATTAGTTAATGGTTTGAAGGTTATCCTTTCACCTGGATACTTACATACTAAAAAGAGTCAAAGCTGCTCAGAAATACCTTCCTCCAGGGTTTACCAATCATGAAATAAGTTTGAAATGGACTCCAATGCTGACAATAATCTTCACGTCATTACTGCAGTCCAAAAGAGGAGATACTGTAGAAGTGGGTGACAGAAGGAAGGACCCATTTTGACCAATCAAAGTATTTTGAAGCTGTGAACAGCCAGTGATGGTGACTGGGCTTAAGTTCTTGATGGAGTTCATCAACATTTGGCAACTTTTTATGTTCAACTATCAACATATTATTTTGCTATTTAGTTTTATTCAAATATGAGTCACTTTTTTTTTACAAAGGGCAACAGTGCTCTACAGTTGAAAATAGCACATATTTTGTAAAGAGGTGCATAATGTCGGCATCTAGTTTTAAACAATGGCGCTAAGGATAAGACCTGACTGTGTGAACGTGAGCATTTTTATTATTATTTTTTTGCTAAATTTAGTTTATCATTATGAGTTGCAATGTGAACGTGAAAGGCGGCGCTGTGAGAACACGTTGTACCACTGAGGTCACGAGGTCCCTGTTATCTGAACTTCTCCTATAAAGAGTTTCTGCTGCTCTCTCAGACGACTCCACCAGACTCGACTGAAGACATCAGGGGGTATGTTGTGCTCAGACGGTTGTTGACTGGGTGCAATGAACATATTTGTGACTATTTCATCTGCAGCAAAGAAAATATAAACATCTGTTTTAGCTTATCTCTCAAAAAAGATTATAAAACAAGGCAGCATCACCTTTATGTTTAGATCTACTGTTTGATATATGTCTGTTTTTTTGCTTACATGGCATCCAATAACTCACTTACAGAGCAAGCTTATTCCATAAACATTAACTACAAAGTCATTTTAGTTCAGGCTTTAGTATGTGTTTTTCTCTGCATAAACCTTTTCCTGATCACAACTTTTTTTCTGAAAGATTACTTTTACACCACCACGCGCTACGTCTTATTTGCCGTTTCACTGTTCTCTGACTGCCTGTTTCTGATAATGACAGACGTGCTGCTCATACTGAGCTACTTTGGTTTAACCATCCAGATGTGGCTGTGTCTTATTATCTACATTGTTTTGTCGGTGTACACATTTGTTACACCGTTCACGCTCACTGCGATGGTCCTGGAGCGTTACGTGGCAATCTGCATGCCCCTGCGGCACGCGGAGCTGTGCACCACCCGCACCACCCTCCATCTTGTCCTCATTATCCACAGTCTCAGCTCCGTGCCCTGTGTTGTTATCATCTCTATATTTTTCGCGTCCTCTGCTCTTTCTTTCTACACCGCAGGCCGGATATGCTCCGTGGAGATGTTCATCCTGTACAGATGGCAGGGTCACCTGCGATCGGCCATCAGTCAGTTTTACTTCCTGATCATGTGCGTTGTGATTGTGTTCAGCTACATTCAGATCATGAAGGTGGCCAAAGTCGCATCAGGGCAGAATAAAAAGTCGACGTGGAAAGGCCTCAGAACTGTGATTCTCCATGCTTTCCAGCTGCTGCTCTGTCTCATCCAGCTGTGGTGTCCCTTCATTGAAGCTGCTGTGCTTCAGGTTGATTTCATGTTATTTATTAATGTAAGGTACTTCAATTACATAACTTTTATTATAGCTCCCAGATGCTTGAGTCCTCTGATCTATGGTCTCAGGGATGATTTATTTTTTCAGGCGGTCAGTTACTATGCTCTCTGTGGTTTGTACAAGAAACAGCCATCATGTTGAGGAAAGCATATATTTATGTCTGATTCATGTTAGTGACGGGGTATATACTACAACTGATCATCTTTGCTTATACTTGTACAAATATTTTAAATAAAATTGAAAATAAATCTTTTTTTGGATGATTTTTCGTGGAATAGATACAAGAAACACTTTGTGCCCTCTGCCCTATAAACATTTTAAGTCAGACATTGTTGGTTATTTTTTAGTTTTTTTTTTAAGAGTATTGCTCAGACACACAAACTGATGAACATTTAGAAGTCATGATTTCATACACATCCTCTCTTCCATTCAATTTATGTGATCAGCCTCTTATTTTATATTTATCGCAGTTTAAGCAACTTTTTATTAGAATCAATCAAGAAGCACACTTGAAACAATTAGGATGCTTATCAGCATATTTTTTCCATATGTGAAATATAAAATTAGGAAATTTTGGACAAATGTAATCCTTCTTGTTTGGCTTAGCACCATTTTTTATTGTTTAAAGAAGAGTCCCTCTGACAGTGAACACGCATGACGCAAACTTGAAGCAATTTTTTTTGAAGGATTGGTTATATCTTTTGTTAATATTTTCCCACCATGTGCAGTGTGTTTTTTTTTCAGATGTGCAATATTAGCTGGACACGTTTCCATATCATAAAATTAATTTCTGTTTTTAAGAGGTTTTTAAAAACATCTGTTTGAAATCTACAGTGAATAATTATCTTAACACTACACATATACATGCATCCTGAAAAAAATATTTATAATCTTTGACCTTTTTGATAGTATATATTAGAAACACAAAGCAGTGCATATACATACATACATACATACATACATATATATATATATATATATATATATATATATATATATGTATATATATATCAGTGACATGCAGTGAGGTTCATTGCTGGTGAGGCACTGACATAGACACCATGCACGTTATTGGACGTACGGAAATTTCGCGCAGGCGTACAACGCTGGGGGGCAAAAAGACTAACCTTTTACATGTCATCCATAGCCGCGTTAACTCAGTGAAACTTAGAAATGTAGGTATTGATTTCGTGGTATGATCCACAGCAAAGTGATCTATAAGAATTTTGCACACAGAACAGAACATTTAGTCTGTTGTTGTAGTACGTTTTAGGCTTAATGTTTTATTAATAAAAAATTGCTGTGGTAGATTAGCTACCGCTCTATTCTACTGAATTATTTAGACATACAAACTGTAGCCCACAAAACGCACATTTAATAAAAAAAAAACAAACATCTTATTGCTGTCTTACCTTTACTTATCAATGAAATCCATGCACCGCTAATTCTGCACAAATATATCCGTTCATCCAAAGCCAAGTCTCTCCTTGGCATGTCTTTTCTACTCCGTTTGAGAATCATCAAACTGTCTCGAAGCAAAACTTTCAGCTCCGGTTGGTCTTCCTTTAGTTATTATCTCCTGTTTCAATTGAAAATCCAGTTTAGAAAACTGTTTAAGTGTAGAGATGTAGTCTTTCATGTTGATGTCGGAAGATATGAGAAAACAAATATATCGCTGTACTTTACTTATTTACTGCATGGCTAGCTCCATGGCTAGCTCACTGTGTCTTATTCTGCAATTGTGGAATCACAATATCTGGGATCATGAGCACCCCCTGCCATGAGGCAAGAGAACTGCCTGCCTCACCTCGAATCTGTTCTCTCCCGTTTCTGATCGCTCCTCCGCACACAAAACACGATACACACAGTTAGTGACAAAAAACACTGTACATTATATACATAAGCTAAATTATGGAAAATCAGTCCATATATTAAATGTTTTTTAGCCATTTTATTGCCGGCGTACAGGCAGGAGGAGCATGCTCCCATAGAATGGCAGCCAGTGCAGTTAGCGAGAGGTTGCGCAATCCCAGGTGAGGCTCAGCTCGCTGCTGCCTCACCGGCTTCGCTTCTGAGCATTTGAATGGAAAAATGCGAAAATCCAGCGATTTTGAAGACAAAAATAATCAGAATTGGTTAAGCTAAGTAAAAAATAGATACTTTATAGTACAAACCACAGGGTGAAAATAGCAATATAAATGGTTTTATTATTATATATTATTTTTCCATGATGACAGATGAGGCTCTGCCTCACCTGCCTCCCCTGACCACATGTCACTGATATATATCAGACGCAGAAACAGAGACTCACAGGACAGAAACTGAACACAGAAACATATATATATGTATATATATACACACACACACGTGCACACACACATACACACACAGGGATGCACTGATTGCCATTTTCAGTCAATACCATATATAATAATATTTTTATCTGAAATGTCATTAGATATATTTAATTGCTCTATATAGAGCAGGAATATTGCTTAGTTGGTAACAACTATTAACTGCAAACATGCAGACCTGAGCCAGTGGGCTGATCTATCAGTCAAATCTCTCTCACAGTACAGCAGAAGAGGACAGTGGGTGATTTTTTAGACGTTTGCTGAGGTAAATAATATCAGTGGATAAGATTGGCTTCACATGTAAAAATCAGCCAGTCACCCATCTCCCAAAATTGCTGCTGATTATTAACTGGTCTCTTTATCCATGCTCAGTTTGAGAGATTGCTGTAAAGCTAACGACACAATGCAAGCGATACAAGCTGGTTGAGGAGGGTGAATATACTGCAAGTCAATGACTCGATGCAATCTGCTGGGCTTCCTTAGATGGTGTCATGAACGGCGAGTGAGGGGTGTGAGGAGAGATGCAGAGACTCAATTTGAAGAAGAAAATGATGAATTTAATGAAGACGCTCAAAACAGTCCCGATCAGGCAGCACGGCAGAAAGATAGCACACAGCTAAATACCGGTAGCAACGGAAAAGACTGAGGACTGAAGTGAGAGCTATGCCAACACAGGACTTGACAGTGACGTACACATGACGTTAGATGAGGAACTGACGAGGAACACAGACAACAGGTGGGACTAAATACACTGGGAGGGTAATCACAGGAATGAGACACAGGGATCAATCAGCGGGGAAGACGCAGAAACAGAGACTCACAGGACAGAAACTGAACACAGAAAAACCTTA
Source organism: Poecilia formosa (assembly GCF_000485575.1). Taxonomy (NCBI): domain Eukaryota; kingdom Metazoa; phylum Chordata; class Actinopteri; order Cyprinodontiformes; family Poeciliidae; genus Poecilia; species Poecilia formosa. The sequence continues at coordinate 343,190 of NW_006800146.1, forward strand.
AATAAATACACAGAAACGTGGATCATGGAAGATGGAAACACAAAGCACTACTATGAATAATTAATTGTTTAATAACTAGGATCAATTGGAATCTATGTACGATTTAATAGAAATTATTTTTTTTCAGGTGCCTTGAAACAACATTTGCTGTGAATTGGTGCTATATAAATACATGAATTGAAACTTCTGGCCATTGAAGACTCAATAGTTAAAATACTGAACCCTAAAGTTTAAAAAACTTTAAATGACTGGTCAATCTATATTTCCACTGTTTACTGGGTTTGTGTGGCAACTCATGTGGCGCTGCTGGCTTAAAGTATGATAGTAGGCAAACCTTGACTTGTAAGAGCAAGTACTAGAGTCTTCAAAGAGAGGAAGAGCCAAAGTTGTACTCACCTTTGCAGGCAGCTGCAGCGAGTCACACAATGTCACAAAGACAGATGATGGAGGTTGTTTGTCTAACCCAGTGGATCCCAACCCTGGTGGTCAAGGGCCAACCACTGTCCTGCATGTTTTAAAAGAAATGAAATGACATCAGACTTATATTCACTCAAGGACACTTTACAGTGAAATCAGTCATTCCCATTCACGCACACATTTGCATATCGATGATGGCAAGCTAGTGGATCACAGCCACAGCCCAAGTGCAACATGTGGCTACACTTGGTGGATCAACCCGGCGACCCACATGTTGCAGGACAAACTCCTTGGTTAGGGGGTCAAGGAACAGAACAAGATCCATCCTGCTATTTCCATGTCAAGAGTTTATGATAAACGATTTCTGCCCCTGAGTGTTTGAGTGTAGGTGTGATGTTGATGTCGGACTGGGTTTCTCCTGCCATTGGCTCACTGAAGCAACAGCTGTGGTCGTTTCTGGGAGCCTCTGTGCATCTTTGATAGCTACGGGTTCCAAAAGGTGTTGAACAGGTACAACTCAGCCTGCGGAGAATGAGCTATGGTGGTATCCATACTCGTACCGAAAACATGGGGCCACTGTGCGTGTGTGTCAATGACTGAATAGTTCTGAATGTTGTGTACGGTGCTTTGGAATCCTCCAGACAAGATAAAGCTCCATACAAAGTATAGGCTTTTTACCTGTTACCATGGTTCTCACTACTTAATGGAGTTAAAGACACAGATTCAAAAAGAAACTCTGTTATTCTTGGACTTGCCTCTCTTTCTTCAGCTGGCTTAAAGTATGATAGGCAAACCTTGACTTAACCAATTACAAATGGTTTCAACACAGCTGGCCCATGTCATTTCTCTGGCAGGCTATAAAAAAACCTTATTTAACCAAGTTGGTATCCACTTGACTTTTTCTTTTAGAAAAATCACTAATACACATTTTTTTAATCAAAAAAATACCAAAAGTCTTTTCTTACAGTATTTTCTTACAATCAAATTTGAAATGAATATCCTGATTTTTGTTTTTTCTTCTGTTCCCTCTTGAGAACAACTGAGGTGCACAAACAGCAAGTGGCGATGACGACACCACAGAGTTAACTTTCATTAGATATTGCTCTTGGATGTCTTGTATTTAAAGCCTTCATACAAGGAGATCTTTGTGACCAGGCTGTTTAAAACTATTTGCATTGGAACAGAACCAGAGGTTATTAAATTGCTGTATTTCATCTGAGCGCCTTCATTGGACTTATACTTTGTATTTTATTGAAATAATTCAATTTTTGTTGTTGTTGCGGTTTATTATTTTAACACAATGCACTCAATGAGTTGTTGCATCAATTGACTAAATCATTTTATTTTCTTTAACAGAAAAATGTCTAATAACAGCTCTGTTGCTGTTGGCTCTTTCCAGCAACAGATAAGCTTCCGTGTTTTGCTTGTTCAGATTTTGGTGGTTATGTTTCTGTGCATCAACATGTTGCTCATTGTGACGTTTTTCAAAAAGGAGTGCTTCCACACCAGCGCTCGGTACATTTTGTTTGCTGTGATGTTGATGTCAGACAGCTTTGTACTTATACTTTCTAATCTTATGGTGGTTGTAAACTTTCTTCAGTTCACCATACAGGTCTGGTTGTGTACCGTCATTTCCATTGTCACATTGCTCTATGTTATGGCCACACCTGTGACTCTGACAGCTATGACCCTGGAGCGTTATGTGGCCATTTGCCTGCCACTGCGGCACTCGGAGCTCTGCTCCACACGCAGGTCAATGCACTGCATCCTCGTCATTCACGGCATCAGCTCCGTTCCCTGTTTACTGATTCTCTCTATATTCTGTGCAACAGCTTCTTTTGATCTCTACCAACAAAAGGCATTGTGTTCAGTGGAGATGTTCCTTTTGCAACCGTGGCAGCGCCACTTTAGGTCTGCTATAAGTCAGTTTTACTTTTTGATCATGTGCATAATCATAGTTTTCTGCTATATTCAGATTGTCAAAGTGGCCAAAGCTGCATCTGGAGAGAATAAACAGTCGACACAGAGAGGAATGAGAACGGTGATTCTTCACACCTTCCAGCTGCTGCTCTGCCTCATCCAGCTGTGGAGCCCGTTCACTGAAGCTGCTGCACTTAAAGCTGATGTTAATTTGTTCATGGACATCCGATACTGTAACTACTTATTATTCAGTCTCGCACCGAGATGTCTGAGTCCTCTGATTTATGGGCTCAGGGATGAATTTTTTTTTCTTGCACTTAAAAACAATATTTGCCTCAGATTTGATACAAAAAACACATTCTAAATGGTACTAAGGATAATGAGTACAAAGTGTGAAAGTAAGCACAGAAAGTCATTTTTACTCTATTCATATTTAAAGCATCCTTTGTAAAAAATTATGTTTAACACAAATGTGATGTCTTTTTTTAAAAAAAAACAAAACAAAAAAAAACAAAAGAACAAAACAAAAGATTTGTTGTAACTTCTAATAATGTTTTACCTTGTTTTATATTTTTTTCCAATGCCTGAAATTTTTCTTGTTAAAAGGAAAACATTGTAGGAAAATATGACTGAGAATGCACTGTAATCTCTTTTGTATAAAAAAAACTGTATATTTCTTAATCTTGGTAAACTTCGACACAAATCTTGCAGATTAAAGTTATGATGATAAGGTTCACTCTGTCTTTTCTTTATTAAGTTGTGACTTCTGTAATATAATTAGCAGAAGTCACAATAGAGAAAAAATAAACTCATAATTGAAAAATTTTCAATCAAATAGTCTGTTTTTGTTTTGTGACCTGCTCATAGGCTCAGTTATGTCTCAACCTTTGCTTTGTCACCAAGATCAAATCATCACAGCTTCGGGGAAATGTGAAAAGGCAATGCATAACTCAAAAAAGAAAAATCCCCACAACAGTGTTTCTATACTTTTTAAAATATCTTTTTATTTTTTCAACATAACAAAAATGATCAACATAAAAGCAAAAACAGACCTGCTACAGTAAAACATCAGCTTTTGTTGTTCTCTTTCTCCATACTCACTGATGATTTAATCGTGGAAACGGCACGAATCAAATAAATAACTTAACAAGTGATACAGTAGATAATACTCCAAAAATTGCTATTTATCTTATTTATCTTCTTCCATCTTGTAAATATAAATATATACAATCTATACAATGCTACAAACTCCAAATGAAGTTAAAGTGAAGAGAAAACAAATGTTTAATAGATGAACGTTTCAGAAGAAAATTAATTGCACTTTGACATGTTTCTGCTGTGGTTGACTCAGTCCTCCCGTAGATAAGCCTCATGCACTTCATGCTCCTCGCTGCCCTCTAGAAAAGCTGAATATTCGGCCATTCTCTGGATCTCCTCCACTTTAGTCTCGGCCAGCTTCTTATCTGCCTCTGCTGACAGTTTCCGTGCCTCCTCCACTTGTGACTGGGCCACCTGAATATTTGTTTGGACCAGGATGGACGCCTGATGGGCTCCTGCATAATTAGAGACCCAAACATGCACATCATTTTCTGAACAATATGGAAACGGTAAAAAATAAATGATAAATATTTGAGTACACTGCTCTAATTTCCCTCACCTGAGGAGTATGCTGCCTCAGCTGCCATTTTAGAGAGGTTGACAGCATTAATCCAGGTCGAGTCATAGTGCTTACATTCATTCAGTCTCTCAGCAGCCTGTCAGGACACATACAAGAAATAATCAATATAACAAATCCATGTTTTTGCAAGAAACAAAAATGTTAGAAGTGTATTCAGATCTTTTTCAAACACCGTTTCTCAGGCCTACCTCTGAACGCCAGCCACTGATCGCCCGCAGGAGGGACTCCTCCTCTGATGGACTCATCTTGCCCAGCGATGCAAGATATCTCTTTTGGAAAATGATGCGTGAGTGCACAGCCTTTTGAAAAAAAAAAAAAAAAAAACATATTTAATATTCCTGTGACGAATTAACTGCAACAATTTTGATATTTTATGCAAATGCAGATGAACATGTACCTTCGAGTAATCTGTCAGCGCATCGGTGAGAGCCAGGGTGGCCTGAGAGAGGAAGGAACTGGAGCTGTCTGTCAGCACTGAGGCAGCTCTCCTGATCAGAGAGTTATGGGAAAGATCCTCAACCTGCTGCAAAAAAGAAAAGAACATTTGTTTTAATATTTTTCTTCTTGTAAGGTACAATGGATTGTGTTTTTTTTTATTTTTACAGTTTTTACATTGAGTCTTTGACTTACCCAAAGCCCATGGCCGACACTTAATGAGGCCAGGCTAATGTGAGTCGGGTTTGTCATCTCTCCAGGTTTCTGAACTCCAGACCTCCTCTTCTCAGAAGTACTGCAGAGGAAAAAGATACAAGAAACATTTAGAGATCTAAAGTTATAGACAACAAATAAGAACTTAAATTGCTACCGTTTCCTGTTTACAAAGTAACTTACCTGAGGTAGCGGATGCAGGCTGCACCTCTCCTTTGCAACAGGGAAACCTCTTGGTTTCGCACCAGTCCTCCTGCAGCACGTTTTGCACACGCTGAACACTGACGAACGGCTTGCATCTTGAAGAGTTTTAGTTTAGCTGCTCTAGCTGACTCTTTTTAAGATTTGTTGAGCGATAAGTGCTGATTTTCTGTTTTTAAAAAAGTTAAAGGAAGTCCTGCTCACTTATTGATGGCTTGACTTTGTAGAATGAAGAAAAGAATCCAGAAAGTTTGAAGTCTGTTGAGTGAGTGCTGACAGTTCCACCCTTAGGATATTTATAAAGCCTCAGCCCCTGTTGATTACGTAAAAGGTATTGATCTGTTGACGTTGCTTGCAAATGTACGTATTTGGCTTTATCTAAAGTCCTACTGATACGTGCAGGACAAAGAGGCGGACAGTGACAGTTTGGACAACACTTTCCCTGTTCGTTGTACTTTATTCTCTGTGCACCTCTTGTTGTTGCACATGTGTTTAACGGTATGCTAGTGTTGGCAGAAAAACATTTGATCAAAACTTTAAAAATAATTTAATCGTGTCGTCGTAACTAAACTCTCCCTTCATTCTGATATTCAATAGAAAAAGAATGTGCTGATTTTTTTCAAGGAATTAAATATAATTAAAAGACCTCATTGGGAAAACAGGAAAAAATAATGAATAAAATATATTTAAAAAAACGTGAAGAAAATATGGGGGTTTTTTTGGACTGTAACAAGTGCTCTGGTAGGTTCAGGACATGTGCAATTAGACAGGATGATGTAATAGTATAAGAATATCAACATTACACAGGTATCTCAATTTGACCAAAATATGACTTAAGCAATTATGTAATGAGGTTATCTGTCCTCAGTCTTCTCTGATCATGGTGGGTAAAGAACCTTCTGTCATTTGTGTCCAAATAACACAAAAGGTTGTAGAAAATATGCAGAATGACAACATTAAATTAGGTGTTGAGGTTTTATGATCATAGTTCTAATGAAATAACTGGGTTAAACACACTCACACATACAGTGTGTAAAAATATATTTTTCTTTCCATCCCAACCAACAATTGTTTGACATTTTTTAAGATCAACGATCAAATACAAATCTGCCAGCTATGAGGGTTATGTTAAAATAGGAACCAAGTGCAGGCAAAACTGGAGGCCAAAGTAAAGTGAACGTCTTTAATAAAATAAACGTAAACTTACAGCATCAAAACAAAGAGAAGGCAGGAAAACAACAGACCAGGGAGCAGGAGGGAATGGAAGAATCCAGCAGGGAATGGAAAATAGCAAACCTGGTTACCGGGGAGTTTGAAGACTGACAAGATGCAGATGGTTGACTACAAACAGGATGCAGAAATACATCCAGAAATATGAGAAACAGAACACCCCAATAAACCAGAAAACTTAATACAGAAGCAAGAACAGATATGGCAAGAGCTTCAAGATGATACTAACTGCTGAATATGGCAAGACTTGTAGAGCAATAATGACTGAAGGAACTTAGTGGAATATGGAAGGACTTAATAAAGTAAACAAAAAAGAAAATGATCTAAATCAAACACAGAAGAAAAACAAAATGCAAAAACCTCAGAATCGCAACAAAGACAAAATCAGATATTTTGTCCTTACATATCTGAAGTAAACCCTTTTTATCTTTGGGTTTGCCATAAATAGTTGATGACAGAAGTCCAATGATCAACTCAGCAATCAGTTCATTCTCATAGATTTCATTCCTATTTATAAAGAAAAGCCTAGTTTTAATAAGTAGCTAAAGCGCCTTATGTGAATATGTTGATCAAAAAGTTAATTGTCATTATTTTAACTATACAATATATAATGTGGAGATAAATAAGTGAAATTGCAACCTCTGTTAAGTTCAGGGTTTTAAAAAACTTTACAGTTTCTAAGTTTAAAATCAAATCAAATGTTTTTAACATCTGAGCTCATATTTACAATGGTTTACTTCACATATTCCATCATATTATTAATAAATAAAGTGGAAAANACCTGAGGTAGCGGATGCAGGCTGCACCTCTCCTTTGCAACAGGGAGACCTCTTGGTTTCGCACCAGTCCTCCTGCAGCACGTTTTGCACACGCTGAACACTGACGAACGGCTTGCATCTTGAAGAGTTTTAGTTTAGCTGCTCTAGCTGACTCTTTTTAAGATTTGTTGAGCGATAAGTGCTGATTTTCTGTTTTTAAAAAAGTTAAAGGAAGTCCTGCTCACTTATTGATGGCTTGACTTTGTAGAATGAAGAAAAGAATCCAGAAAGTTTGAAGTCTGTTGAGTAAGTGCTGACAGTTCCACCCTTAGGATATTTATAAAGCCTCAGCCCCTGTTGATTACGTAAAAGGTATTGATCTGTTGACGTTGCTTGCAAATGTACGTATTTGGCTTTATCTAAAGTCCTACTGATACGTGCAGGACAAAGAGGCGGGCAGTGACAGTTTGGACAACACTTTCCCTGTTCGTTGTACTTCATTCTCTGTGTACTTCTTGTTGCTCACTTGGAGGTTGTATCCCTGCTTTAGTTCAGATCAGGCCTAAACAATCCAGCATTACCAAGCCCAAGTTTGTAGACAATATGTTTGATGCCAATCTAACGCAAGTAATTATGCCTTGCATACAGTCCCTTTTAGAACATGGCCTTCATCTATCAACATGTATGCAATCCCTTCAGCAACTGGCCTTCATCTACAAGATATATATAGTTTCACACAGAAGTTCCAAATGTGTATATAGAAACAATAGTGATGTTAGGAACAACAGTAATTATAACATACTGCACAAAATTATAAAATAAAACTAGTGCACGGTTACAATAATAGATATAATCATGAGTCAAGAGATCCCAGCTGAGTACGATAACTTTTATAAAATTTATATAATGTGCTTACCCAGACATGCAAAATGAAAGTACAATCTCAGTGTCAAGTCACAGGTTCCAACATTATCTAATCCTTAGTTTCTGTTTCAAATCAAACCTTTTACATTTAAATCTAATCTCAGGTTACCTTGCTGCAAAGTAAAAGAAAAGGTGTTTTCTAAGTGCCACTCATTGTTCAGTCAAGCCTGAATTGCAAATTGAATTCAAGTGAAAACAATACCACTGGGAATAAATCAACCAAGTGGCCTTTCAAGGCATTGCTGAATGTCGTGAAATTAACTTTTTTGTTTGTCTTTTTTCTGTGTCATTTAATGTATAACCAAGAATCCTGTTGATTTGAAGAGCGTAAATTTTGTCTCCCAGCCAAATATAGTTCTGTTGTTTCATTCAAAGTTCAGATGGAGAAAGTTTGCTTTGGACAGATTACAGTCCAACCCCTGTCCATCCCTTTTTACTGACGCAGAATGGACGTAAATAGCTGACGAAACCCAGCAAGCACTCTCTAAACTCTGCTTGTTTACCAAACGGGTTAAGTCTTTGGGTTAAACCTTCAGGTTGAACAACTAAGCCCAAGAGATTTATATTAATCATTTGGAATCTTACAACTCAAGATTTACTCTTCAACTGTGGGGGATTTACCAAACTATCTACTTCGGATCTTTCTTGGCAGATTGTATCACCTTCTTTCAACCCTGGAATCCTGAGCTCTGATCACTGACCTCGATGTAGCTGTGCAAGAGGGTGACACTGGAAAACGGCCCAAGGAGATAATGCAATGCACCAAATATAGCACTTTTTTGTCACTTCAGTGCTTTTTGAAATGTTCTAGAGACCAGGGTACACTCTCAAACTTTAATGTTTCAGTCACATTTTTGACCNTAATGTGGAGATAAATAAGTGAAATTGCAACCTCTGTTAAGTTCAGGGTTTTAAAAAACTTTACAGTTTCTAAGTTTAAAATCAAATCAAATGTTTTTAACATCTGAGCTCATATTTACAATGGTTTACTTCACATATTCCATCATATTATTAATAAATAAAGTGGAAAACATGTTTTAACTAAGAATTGTGAATCTGCTTTATTTTTTTTCATTAATTTAATAAAGTGTAGTCTCCTATATATAATTTTTATTTATTTATTTATTTATTTATTTATTTATTTATTTATTTATTTATTTATTTATTTATTTATTTATTTATTAAGGCAATATGCATGTCAACCCACTGGTCTGGTCTGACTTTGTCAAATCCACTTTTTTCTACATCTAACTGAGAACAGCCTGATTTGTTTCCTTTTTCTGTGTCATTTAATGTTTAACCGAGATCACTGTTGATTTGAAAAGCATGTTTTCTGGCTCCCAACCAAAAATACGTATGTTTTTCCATTCAGAGGTCAAACGGAGAAAGTTTGCTTTGGAAGGGTTACAGTCCAATCCCTTTTCACTGACGCAGAATGGACGTAAATAGCTGACGAAACCCAACGAGCTGCTCCCTACACTCTGTCTGTTTACGAATCCGGTTAAACCTTCAGCCTGAACAACTGAGCCCAAGTGATTCACGCTAATCAGTTCAAACCTTACGACTCAAGATTTACTCTTAAATTGTGGGGGATTTACCGAACCATTGTGCTTGCTCTCTATCTACTTTGGATCTTTCTTGGCTGATTGAATCACCTTCTTTCAATCCTGGAACCCTGAGTTCCAGGATTGAACTCAGGGTTCAATCCCGAGGTCACTGACCTCGGTGTAATTGTGCAAGAGAGTGACACTGGAGAATGCTCAAAAGAGATAATGCAGTGCATCAAACATACCCCCTGTTTGTGTCACATCAGTGTTTTTCAAAATGTTCTGTAACTTTTCAACTCCTGTCCAGAGACACCCAGGTCCAAGCTCAACAGGGATGGAGCCAAGACTCGATCCCCCAGGTCACAGCAGCAACAAAACAAGACGAAGGCAAAAAACAGTGTGAAAAGTTGAAAAAATTGAGTATTGTTGCCTTCTCTATATACTCAAGATTTTTGTGATCAGTCCAGACCAAGAAGGGGTGTTCTGTCCCCTCCAGCCAATGTCTCCACTCCTCCATTGCCGTCTTCATGTTCATAGTTTCTTTCTGAACAGGACAACATTCTGGAAAGAAAAGTAAAGGAGTGAAGGCTATTGTTCTTCACAGCTCGCTGAGATCCATCTCCAAAAATCAACTGGCAGTGAGGATGTGGTAGTGTGAGGTCAGAGACAGATGTGAACAGGTCCTGTAGACCACTCAGGCCTTACATTGTTTGATGCAGAGGAGCTGAAATGAGCTGAAGCCGCAAATGAACTTTTTGTAAAAATTTGCAAAATCAAGGAATCTTTGCAGCTGCTTATGGCTAGAGGTTGTGGGCCACTCAGTCGTGGCACTAACTTTAACTGGAGCCATCTTTACCTTACCCTCAGAAATGATCAAACTAAGGAAGGAAACTGTGGGTACATGAACATCACCCTTTTCAGTCTTGCCAAGGAGTCATTGGAGCACTTGCTTGTCCTGTCTGCTCACCAGAGAATAAAGTCATCATCAAGATAAACAAAGGCATCTTGAGAAAATCTCGAAAGACATAATTTACTAGGGCCTGAAAAAAAGCAAGTGCAGTCAATTCAATAGGCATTTCTAAATACTCATAATGAACACTGGGTCTATTAAAAGCAGTCCTTCACTCACCTCCTCATACTCTCACTAGATGGTAAGCAAGTCCAGCTTTGTGAACATTTTAGCACCATGCAGCAGTTCAAGAGCTGTGGAGAAAAGAAGAAGTAGGTCCCTGTTCTTTACTGTGAAGTCATCAAGGTCCTGGCAGTCAATGCATGTGCAAATTGTCTTATCCTTTTTCTCCACAAGTGAAAATCAGCATCTGCAGGAGATGAGGACGGTCGAATGATGAATAATTTTTCTTTGCCTCCTAACAGAGAATTTAATCTTCCCCTGGGTGGTGAAGTACCAGGCAGAAGATGGATGGTATAATCTGAAGGGCGATGCTGCAGCCATACAGTGGCTTTAGACTTGTTGAAGACCTCACAGAGAACTACTCCAGGTACTCTGGAGAGGTCAGGGCAATTCACTTGGTCATTGGTAGCTTCCTTAGAAGAATTAATTGTATCTGAGGAGGAGGAAGGGTCAGAAGCTGAGAAACCACTTTTTCTTTCTACAATCCATACTCCATGAGAAAATCCGTTCAGATGCCCAATCCATCTGGAAGTTGCTTGGCCAACCAGAAAAACCTGTGTACTCTGCTCACTTATGTTGATTTAATTTTCGTGCAGTTTGTTGTACGTCTGAGGGTGAAGATGAAGAGTGTCAAACTAACGTTCACCCATTTTGTCTAATGAGCCCAAGACCAAGACAGAGACCAAGAAAAAGATCAAGAAAAAAACAGATCAAGTCAGTTTTTGTCTCAAGACTGGTCTACAGCCATTCAGCCCTGTAGCTCACACCTCAGTCACAATTTTCACTGGAGATCATCGGATATGTTATGTTACATGAATGAATTTTGTTCAGGCTACCAATCTGAGATGAAAAGGTTAAACTAATTAGTGAGATGCAGGCTACTGACAAATCTA
>NW_006800146.1:356444-357439 GCF_000485575.1 Poecilia formosa
CCTTCCAGCTGCTGCTCTGCCTCATCCTGCTATGGAGCCCGTTCACTGAAGCTGCTGCGCTTAAAGTTGATGTTAATTTATTTTTGAATATCCGATACTTTAATTACATAGTATTTAGTCTCGCACCGAGATGTCTGAGTCCTCTGGTTTATGGGCTCAGGGATGAAATGTTTTTTCTTGCACTTAAAAATTATATTTGCTTCTGTTTTTGTAAAAGATTAAGTCTGAGTTAAATTACATATAAGTACAGAATTTATTGAATGATATTATTATTCAATAATAATATCTTTTTGCTTTTGCTTTTATTTTATGCATGAATTGTTCTAAATTGTAAGAAATTAACTAGTTAAAACTTTTAAATTATACTTACATTTCTAAATTTTTTCTCCCATTGAGTTGCTTGCATGTATCTAAAATAAGTTAAATGTTTTTCAATCAGTTCAGTTCTACATTTTGAAATACAATGACAGTGCAACTATGTACAATTATCCCAACATAATTGGTAATTCTGTGTAAAAATGAAAGTGTGTTCATGATGTAAATATTCAATGATGCTTCTATATTCCCTGACCTGCCAATATGAGCATCACAGTATAACTTTGAGAAAAGAAATATGTTTTTAAGAGCAAAAACTCTTTGAAATGAAAAAGTTTTGAGTAAAACTTTCCATATATGTAGGAAAACCTAAATTATTACTTTTGCTGCTAAAATAAGAAAAAATAATTACCTCTGACTTCATTTTAAATGGACTTTAAATTGTAAGAACAGTATGAGTGGGAATGTACTGCAAACTATTTTAAAACTGCATATTTCTTAATCTTGGTAAACCTTGACACAAATCTTGCAGATTCAAGCCATCAAAAAGTTCACTCTCTCTTTTTTTAAATAATTGTGACATCTGTAATATAATTAAAAATAATTTTCGAGATCAAAATAAACTCATAATCAAAAGCTTTTCAATCAAATAGTCTGTTTTTGTTTTGTGACCTGCTCAT
>NW_006800146.1:379544-383125 GCF_000485575.1 Poecilia formosa
TCCCCGTCATAGAGTTTTCCATCGGGAAGCACAGTCCCAATGTAGATGTCCTCTCTACAAACATGCTTTGCAAAAATACTGTTATTAACTCATCGCCAATCCAGGGACTGTATCGGCTTGCTGTCTATGTACTTTTCTTTGCAGTGGTAAGTGTTATCATCCTCTTCACCTATGTGAGGATCATGATGGAAACCAGGAAGATGCGCCAGGACAGAGCTTCAGTGAACAAAGCCATGCACACCGTGCTGCTGCACGGCTTCCAGCTGCTGCTGTGCTTGCTGGCTTTTACTCAGCCTATTGCTGAAACTCTCATTGGTCTCCACACAAACTGGCTGGCTGAGGATGTCGCTTTTTTTAATTATTTCTGCTTCATCCTGATACCTCGCTTTCTCAGTCCGCTAATTTATGGCTTCAGGGATCAGAGTCTGAAAAGGCACATTGAGAATAGGTTTCTCTGCTGGTCAAAGAGAGATAAGCCTTTCTTCAAATAGTGACTCAGATTTTAATCAGTTATGAACTGAGTTTAAAAATATGCTTCAGTCCTGTACAAACACAATATGTGCAGATCCTTAAGCGAGACAGCTGTTAACCAAGTCTTTTTTTGAAACAATAGACTTGTTATTGTAATTAAATGACAGTAACATCATTACGGAAGTTGTACAGTTAATTATGGAGAATTTTGTTACTTGCAAATGATATTTTTCATCATTTTGTAACTACAGAGTCTTTCGGTACAAGTACCAAATGGCACGCATTCTCTGCTGTATTCTTACCCTTAGGTGGGAGGTATGTCAAAAATATATACATATTTTGATAGCATGATCATTTGAAGTAACATAAAAACACTCCCTTAATAGAAAAAAACATCATATAATATAATTAACAACAATGTTCCTACACTATCTTCGAGTAGCAAAAACTTCTGACAAGTTTTTGCTAATTTTACACACTTTAATGATGTATAGCCAAGAGTTAACAATAACAAGTTTACTTCAAGTCTTACTTGTTTGCAAAATTAGTCTTTTTGTAATTATAAGAAAATCTAATAAGTTACAAGGCAAAAGTTTTCATTGTGTGGAAAAGTCTTATAAATTAACTGTGTGATGCCATTAAAATGAAATCTTCCTGCTGTGTTGCTGGCCCCTCTCCGCACTTCCTATAAAAATGTTTTTCATAAGTTAATATTTCCTACTCCTTTTCAAACAGAGAAGTAGTGGTAAATTATTTTGTTCTTGGTTATGTATGCACATGTTTTTCTCTGTCCTACTTCTTGCCTGTTCAATTGTTTTTTAAAACCTGTTTGAAATAAATACATTTGCTTGAAGAAAGCCCAACATCTCCTTTATGACTTAGAGAAAAATAATTAGTAAAATGTTAATTATAAAGCAAAACTAAGGTTAATCTGAGCTTTATTGTTGTAGAAATAAATTGTGTTTGTGTTTAGAGTTCAAATGTATGCTTGCCTTGGCGGAGTCCAACTCTCACCAGAAACGAGCCCGACTAACTGCCAGCAATGCGGACCAGACTCTGACACTGGACTTAACAGCCAAAGGGTCGGTACCCCAACCAAACTCCCAGGCTGCATGGCTAGCTCCTGGGGTCCAGGCTACTCATCCCCTGAACTCCATAATGTTCTCCAGTCTCCGAGGCGGTCGAGGACGACCCGCCTCAGTCCTGTGTGCCTGTGAGTGGTTAACCAGTGCCAGTAAGTGGGTCCCCTGGACCCAAACTCCTAATTGGGTTGCCTTCCTGAGCCCCTACATGGGTTTAAGACATACCCCAATCTTAAGGGGAGAATTTTAAGGGCCTTCAGCAGACGCTGATCCCCAAGCTCCTAGCTCCTCTGACGTCGGCAGTCAAACTCCAAGCTCCTCTGATGCCAGGCCCCTAGCTTGAAGCTCTCCAGCTGCCACAGTGCTGCGGGCAACAAGCACCACTGGTCGAGAGGCCGGCCTCTTTATCCATTTCGTGCTTTCCACCGTCCAAAAGATTGCCCTCTAGATTCTCTTTGTGGGTCCCTCCGGGATCCCTCCACCTCCAGAGCCTCTTCGTGGGCTCCTGGATTGCCAAAGTCCTCCATGCTTCAAGTGCCTCTGCCACCGTTGTCCTCCAGTAAAAGGTTCCTGCCTCTTCGTTGCCAGGCCAGCAGACTCTTGTATTATGATCTCTAGTTTTGTCAAAGTTCTCATGCCCCTTGCTGATTTCCTTCTTGTGTATTTTTTATATTTTCACTTAATTATTCTTCACCATCCACTCAATGCCTCTGTCATCTGCATTTCTGTCCACTTACAAACTACACACCATGACACTTTCATAATTAGTTTCTGTATAATGTTTTTATGTTGTAAAGCACTTTGTACTGCTTTGATGCTGAAAGGTGCTATACTAATAAACGTGACTTAAATGTTGGGCGTATTTGTAATAGTTCTGTAAAAACGTGTCAACCACCTTTTACTTTATCAAAGATCACACAAATCCCAATAAAAGCCACTGAGGTTTGTTGTTGGAAAAAAAAGAGTTCAAGGCTAGCTTCACTTGCAGCACAATGTATTTTGGGTAAATTTCCATTCAGAATGTACTGTGTAGAGTTTATTAACCAGAATGCAGAAAATCATGTTTTCTTCTTAATTTTGTCAGTTTCACTTTTTAAAGTTTTATGAACCTCTGTTGTTAGCTTTTCTCCACTCTGTGGCTAATGGGAATCATAACACTTGGCCATGATGGTGCGTCCTTAGAGGACTGAGGTCTAAGTCTACATATTGGAACGTAACCTCAGCATTTCAGATAAACAGGAGTTTTCTCCTGAAACGTGTCTCTACAAAGACATGAGAAGTAGAGAACTCTAAGCTCCTGTGGGTGATAAAGGGATCGATAGGTGAGTGAAATACAGTCAATGGGAAAATGTCAAGCATTAATTGATTATGTTTTATATTGTTACATTCTTCTTGTGCAAACTCAAATTTACTATGTTTTTCTTAAATAGGAATTATCTATTCAATGCTGAAAAATGCAGAATCGGTCTGAGATGTCTATCAATACAACTTTCCCAAAAAGCTTCTCTGAGATCATCAAGGTGTGTGTAGTGATCCCATTGCTCTGTGCCTTCCTGTGCTTTATCGCTGTCATGCTGCAGATCTTTGCCTCTCACAGACAGTTTTTGGACACTTCCCGTTATATCCTGTTTGCACACCTGCTAATTAACGATACCATGCACTTCATTTCCTCTGTCCTATTCTTCCTTTTTGTGATAGGTCAGGTCAAGTTACCTCTTCTGTTTTGTGTCCCCGTGTTCTTCGTGTCTACCAGCACCTTTTTGAATACCACTTTGATTCTGGCTGCCATGTCACTGGAGCGTTATGTTGCCATTTTCTACCCTCTGCAGCGCCCGGCCTCCTGGCGCTCAGACCGTATCTGGATCATTACTCTGCCTCTGTGGATCATCAGCTTTGCATTCCCCATCATTCAGTTTTCCATGGGGGACCATAGTTCCAGTGTAGACGTCCTTTCTACAAACATCCTTTGCAAACCTGTTGTTATTAACCCCACTCCGAACCAGTGACTGTTTCGGCTTGCTATGAATG
>NW_006800146.1:383312-455943 GCF_000485575.1 Poecilia formosa
AGCCTATTGCTGAAACTCTCATTGGTCTCCACACAAACTGGCTGGCTGAGGATGTCGCTTTTTTTTAATTTCTTCTGCTTCATCCTGGTGCCTCACTTTCTCAGCCTGCTCATTTATGGTGTCAGGGATCAAAGCCTGAGAAAGCACATTGAAAACAGATTCCTCTGCTGCTCAAAGAAAAAAATAGTTTTCAAATAGTGACTCAAGTTTTAATCACATATAAACTGTAAATAAAATGTTTTAACATTGAGTAATTATAACTAAGTCTACTTTGAAATAATTAAATAATAAGAACATGCGTTTTACTGTTAATTCTGGAGGATTTTGTACGACTCAAATACTGTATGTTTTTTCAGAGGTATTGGTATCAAAAACATACAAGAGCCACATTTTTGACCGTGCACTTGGACTTAAGTTGGATGCAAGTCAAAAATATATTTGTTTGATAGTAAAATAATTAAAGCATCAATGAAGCACTACCATTATAGAAAATATATTTGCTTTCCAAGCCAAAGAACATTTCTGAATAATTTGTAATCAACTTTTACAAATTTTACACACTCCGGTGAGGTACAGCTAACATTTAATAAGTAAAACTTTTACCAATTAAGTAAAGTACAAGTTTATCTTGATTGATGATGTTAAGGGAAACAAATGAAAATAAATGTGATGTGCAAAGCTACGGAACTTTAATAAAAGGAATAAAAAGATGTCATATCTCAATATAAGTTGTTATTGATTTATTTCCCAACCCTACAGTGAGTTTCTTTAAATAAAGGTTAAAAAGCCAAGAGTTTAGAGTTGCTTTTGATTCATAACTGAAACATAAGTCTCCATTGGTCAATCGGCAGCCTTCTGGTGTAAATACTACAACTAACACTCTGTTAAGTAAAGCAGGGGAAGGTTGTTTAAAACAGGGGTAAGGTGGTGTTCTCTGTTAGGCATTCCTGGCAACGCTGTTGCCCCCTTTTGACAGGAACACCAAACAGCTGATTTCACTGAGCAGGAGTCCTTCAGCTCTGCAGTGACCCAGTAATGAACGGTTCATTTGATTCAGGTGTTTTGGAGAAGGGATGCATCTAAAAGTTGCAGGATGAAGGCTCTTGAGGACTGGACCTGGGCACTATTGCCTGAACAGATTAGGGTTGTTTTTGAAGTAAAAGAGGGGCCTAAATACTACTAAACAGATGGTCACAATGCTTTATCTTACTGATCTAACTCAGCAGCTAGAATGGCTCATGCCCCAAAGTCCTGTATTACCAAGTAGTTTTCAAAGAACATTTTACAAGACCATGCTGTTATGCAATAATCCTGATCTGAAAGTGTTTGTTAAACAGAAACACCATTTCATCACCGATGAAATGGAAACAGTGCCAGCTCCAACTGTCTCCTAAAAGCATAGCTGACCTTCCAGTCAGTGAAGGTCTTGAGTCTTTATTGCTGTGCTCTACAAAATAAACCATGAAAATATTAAACAACCAATCAATGTTGATCAAATGGCTAAAAGTCACCAAATCAGCCATGAAAATTTAGAATAAATTATAAATTAATTAAGCTCCTCCTCTGGTTATCCTCCCCACAACTTTTGTTACTGTGTAACTAACCAACCACTGAAAGCTAGACCCCACCCCTGGCAAATTTGGAAAAATTCCAGCAAAATGGGCGGAGCCAAGAGACACAGCTGAGTGTGGGGATGAGTGGGACTGTGATAAGAACAAAAGAAGCGATATCGTCAACTTATCCACTTTGTCGCTGTATTTATCGATTTTTCAGACTCGTCTTGCCATTTTTTATTTTCAGAAACTACAACTGGGGGCGCTAGTGAGCAAGATATGGCGTAAGACGTACTTTTCAGAGCTCCTGCAAAATCCGTAAAAATTACATAAAAAAACAGCATTAACCAAGTTAATATTAGTCGAACAACTGGAGAGAAAACCTTAGGATCACAAACAGTTGGACAACCCGAACAAAATCATCCTGAATGGCCAAAAAACTGCAAAAGTATAAATACGGAAGCGATGCTAATGTAAAAATTCAACTGCCTAAAAACCGCTTGACCGAAGGTCAGTAGTGAGATGGTTTTAGGCAAAAATAATGCCTAAAATCATTATTTAACTGCTGCACAGCTAGGATTTTATTGCATCTGACCTGATTAAATTGTAAACTCATTCCTCTCATCAGGTGTTGTCAACCCAGGCTGCATCAAGAGCAATTATCAAATCATTGATCAGAAAGAACAATTTGGACAAATCACTACTGCAGAATTACAGGCCAATGTCCAAACTTACATTCATCAGCAAAACTATTGAAGCAGCTGTGTTTCAATAGATAACTGCCTTCTAAGCAATGATTAATCCTTTGACATCTTTGAGTTTAGTTTTCCTGCTTTCAGTACCGCTCATCATAATACTGAGACCAATCTAGTCAAAATGTTCAGTGACATCCACAAAAATACAGACTGCGGAAGAACCACAGTGTCGCTTCTGTTACACCTCAGCACAGCATTTGACACAGCTGAACATGAAATATTACTTATGCGACCACAAAGCTGAGTCGGACTGTCTGGCACAGTAATTAAAGTGGTTTGAATTTTAGCTAAAGAATAGGGACTTCGTTCTCTTAATAAGTAACTGTTCATCAGAGTAACATGTGGGGTACCCCAAGGTTCAATTCTGGGACCCCGGTTGTCTTTATTGAGGTTGGAAATGTGAAAAAGTTTATGGCTAACTGCATTTGCAGCATAATGTATTTTGGGTAAATTTCCTTTCAGAATGTAAGTTTATGTATGTTTATTAACCAGAATACAGGGAAGATTAAATCATGTTTTCTTCTTAGTTTTATAAGAAGGAAAGTTTCACTTTTTTAAGACGTTTTGTGAACTTCTGCCATTAGTCTTTCTCCCCTCTGAAATCTGTCACCAATGGGAATAGTAACACTTGGCGATGGTGGTGTGTCCAAGTCCAAGTCTACATAATGGAACATAACCTGAGCATTAAGGAGGGGATCCAACCTGAAACACATCTCTACAAAGACACCATGAGAAGTAGAAAAGTCTGAACTCCTCTGACTGATAAAGGGATTGGTAGGTGAGCGAAATACGGTCAATGGGGAAAATGTTGAGCATTAATAGATTCTATTTTGTATTCGTCCATTCTTTTTGTGCAAACTCAAATTTATGATGTTTATTGTTCACTGATTTTATATTCTTTTATTATTGATGTGTTTCCATTTTTGTAAAGCACTTTGTGATTTTCATGTCTGTGAAAGGCGCTATATAAATAAAGTTTACTTACTTACTTACTATGTTTTTCTTAAATAGGAATTATCTCTTCAAAGCAGCAAAATGCAGAATCGGGCCGTGGTTTCTATCAATGCTACTTCCCCAAAAAGCTTCTCTGTGATCATCAAGGTGTGTGTGGTAATCCCGTTTTTCTGTGTCTTCCTGTGCTTCGTCGCCATTATGCTGCAGATCTTTGCCTCTCACAGACAGTTTTTGGACACTTCCCGTTACATTCTGTTTGCACATTTGTTGATCAATGACACCATACACATTGTGTGTTCTGTGTTAACGTTTCTCACTCTGATGGGTCAGGTCAAGTTACCTATTCTGTTCTGTGTCCCTCTGTTCTTTGTGTCTACTGGTACCTTTCTGAACACCACTTTGATCCTGGCTGCCATGTCACTGGAGCGTTATGTTGCCATTTTCTACCCTCTTCAGCGCCCGGCCTCCTGGCGCTCAGACCGTGTCTGGATCATTACTCTACCTCTGTGGATCATCAGCTTCATAATCCCCATCACTGAGTATTTCATCGGGAAAGATGGTCAATCTGTAGATGTCCTCTCTACAAACATGCTTTGCAAAAATACTGTCATGAATTAATCCCCAGTCCATGAACTGTATCGGCTTTTTGTGAATGTACTTTCATTTGCAGTGGTAAGTGTTATCATCCTCTTCACCTATGTGAGGATTGTAATGGAAACCAGGAAGATGCGGCAGGACAGAGCTTCAGTGAGCAAAGCCATGCACACCGTGCTGCTGCACGGCTTCCAGCTGCTGCTGTGCTTGCTGGGTTTCACTCAGCCTATATTTATAACTCTCATTGGGCTCCACACAAAGTGGCTGGGTGAGGACATTGTCTTCTTAAATTTCTTCTGCTTCATCCTGATACCTCGCTTTCTCAGTCCACTGATTTATGGCTTCAGGGATCAGAGTCTGAGAAAGCACATTGGAAGCTGGTTCCTCTGCTGCTCAAAGAAAGGAAAACCCTTTTTCAAATAGTGACTCAAATATAAACTGACAGTTTGAAAATAAATTGTTTTAGTACTGAGTATTTATCCTCTTTTGCTACAGACCTGAAAGAAATCTGCTCACTGACTATGTAAAGGCTTTCATGGTGTGAAAAACGTCCTACAGATTGACTGTGTGACATTTTTAAAAGTTTTAACAATGATTAACCTCTCCGTTAATCCTTCGCTGCTGCTGTACTTCAATAGATTTACTGTAAAAAAAATGTTTTTCTTGATCTTATTTGGTGACATGATAATTAATTTGTTAAAAAAAAATAAAACTAAAAATTTATAACTTCTTCGTTTATCTTATAATGTTTAACTGATATCTTAATCATTCTTAGTGTCTCCACATCATATTTCCTAATTTCTTGTTTTAACTTTTCTCTGCTTACCCTATACTTTTCACAATCAATTAATAAACAAACATCAACTGACCAATAGCATTTAGTTTTAGGACGTACAGGTGCCCACCCCCAGAGATTTACACAGATGTGGGCTACGTACAGGATGTTTTGACACAAAATATATTTTTTTCTCTCTCCACAATTTTGTTAATAGCAAACAGATTAGATAATAAAGAATCCAATAAATTTTCCTTCTTATGTTCTTAAGGAAAATCTCAGCGCGTACAGCCGTACAGCCGTACAGCTGCAGGCGCTACTCTTCAGACCTACATCACATTCTGGGCCAAGCAGATTCAGAAAATATTTTGTTAAACAAACTGAAACAGAATATTATTTTTATCCTTAAAGGGGGACATGGTTTCAGGCACATATTTTATAACAAAATCCTCTAACTATGTTACATTCAGTTGTTATGAAAACACTACATATCAAATATAGCACATCATTTTTGACTTCACATCATGGTCATATCTGATGGCTTGAAATTGGCCTCTGTCTCTTTAAGAAACTCCTATTCTTTCTGACACAACAGTGCTTCTCCGTGATGCTGTCTACCTGACCTAAGTAGTTCATCATAACCTAATATGAAGCTCAAAAAAGTTTAAAAACTTAAAGGCTCTGTAATTTATATGACTAAATATCATTTTAGATTAAAACAAACAAGAACAGGCTGAACCCTTGAAATCAGGCAGTTTGCTTTACTTTGATTTATGCAAATATGTGCACAGTTTCTGCAGACAAGCTTAACAACTTTTGCAGGTCGGCATCTGTTAAACATGAACCCCACAGAGGTGTATCTGCACTAACATTGCTCCATGATGACTGATCATTCTCTTACCCTTATGCAATTCACCTGGTGCCTGTCAGCCAATGGCAACCTGTCCACACCCTGTGTCCACACCCTGGACAGGTCACCAGTTTATTTTTTTTTTTTTCTTTCAGAGTTCAAATTAAATTCACTGGGGTCCCTAGAAGGTTCACACAGACATCAGAAGGCCTCTGCCCTCTAAGTGGATAGTTAGATTGAATGTATCATCCCCAAGTTTTGCAAGCAAGCAAGTATTAATGTGCACAGCATCCTTGGCAGCCTGCACTGCACAAATTAATACCTGTGATTTTTTATTTATCTATTTTTATTTTTTTAATGTCCAAAATGGTTGACGGAGAAGGAGTAATTGTTTTGGTCTTAGGAATGATTAACTTTTTCCAAAGACCTGGACATGCTGCGACATCGATTCATAGTGGGGTACTTGCAGGCTGTGTTGCTGGGGAAACCAGGGTTGATCTCCAGCTCTTATCATTATTATTATCCACCGAAGCTGTCAAACGGACATGATCTTTTATTAAACAACTAAAAACATACGGCAGCCTCAATCTCAATGGCCATAGAAAAGGTCTTGTAAATGCAACTGAAACAAAGCAGTTCTGTCACAGTGACTGAAGCCTTCCTGTGTACAGAGAGATATGATGGACTTTTTCTATTAAAAATGATCAACATCTGAGTATGCCTAATGTTCACATATGTGACATAGCAGTGCCTGTAGTGTAGAGATTTGATTTGGTACTTATCACATCTTTTCCTCAGTCTATGCACCTTGGTGTGCATATTATCATTTTGTTTTAATAACTTGGTGCAGATTAAGCATGCCATCTTTCACTCTAAATGGTCTATTTGGAAGGTGCACAGCAGGGTCATCTGTTCAGGCACTTATATAAATCCTTTATATGAGGGCAGTCTTTTCAGAGAATATCGTGCCAACCAACGCATCAAGTATAAAAGCTGCATCACTTGCTCATCATATTTTACGTCTCGTAAATGGTTGTGACCATGAGTGTTGCACACCAACACATGGCAACAGGTATGACACCTTTTCCACACCTTTGGATGATGGGGTTTAAAAATAAGAAAAGTTCATGGCTATCAACACTTGCAGCAAAACGTAATTTGGATCAACTTTCTTTCAGTGTATTGTGTAGGGTTTTCTAAGGAGGATGTTTGCAGAGAAAATGAAAAGAAATTTTCTTAATAGTTTTACTGGTCGGAAGGTTTCACTTTTATAAGAAGTTGCCAACCTTTGTTGTTTGTCTTTCTCCCCTGTGAAGTCCATCACTAATGGGAATCACAACACTTGGCGACAGCAGTGTTTCTCTGGAGGACTAAGGTCCACGTCTACATACTGGAATGTGTCCTGAAATTCACTTGCTGAGGAGACTCCTCCTTAAATGCTTCTCCTCAAAGACAGTGAAAAGTAGAAACGTCTGAGCTCCACCTACTGGTGAGGGGATTGTTAGAGGAGTGAAGTCTAGTCAATGGGGAAAATTGTGTTCTGTGTTATTTCATTATGTTCAAGCCAACTGAATGTCTGTGTTTTTCACTGACAGGAATTATTTGTTCACAGCAGCAAAATGCAGAATCTGACTGTGGTTTCTATCAATGCAACGTCCCCAAAAAGCTTCTCTGTGATCATCAAGGTGTGTGTGGTAATCCCATTGTTCTGCATCTTCCTGTGCTTCATCGTTGTCATGCTGCAGATCTTTGCCTCTCACAAACAGTTTTTGGACACATCCCGTTACATCCTGTTTACACACATGCTGATCAACGACACCCTGCAGATCCTATCCTCTGTGCTACTCTTCCTCTGTGTGATGGGTCGGGTCAAGTTACCTCTTCTGTTCTGTATCCCTCTGCTCTTAGTGTGTTCCTGTACCTTTCAGAACACCACCTTTATTCTGGCTGCCATGTCACTGGAGCGTTATGTTGCCATTTTCTACCCTCTGCAGCGCCCGGCCTCCTGGCGCTCAGACCGTATCTGGATCATTACTCTGCCTCTGTGGATCATCAGCTTCATATTCGCCATTAATGAGCTTTTCATTGGGAAACACAGTCCTGTAGATGTCCTCTCTACCAGCATGATTTGCAAAACTACAGCTTTCAACCAGTCTCCAATCCAGGGAGTTTATCGGCTTGCTGTGTATGTACTTTCCTTTGCAGTGGTAAGTGTTATCATCCTCTTCACCTATGTGAGGATTGTGATGGATACCAGGAAGATGCGGCAGGACAGAGCTTCAGTGAACAAAGCCATGCACACCGTGCTGCTGCACGGCTTCCAGCTGCTGCTGTGCTTGCTGGCTTTCACCCAGCCTATCTCCGAAACTCTAATTGTGCTCCACACAAACTGGCCACCTGAGGATGTCGCCTTTTTTAATTTCTTCTGCTTCATCCTCATACCTCGCTTTCTCAGCCCGCTAATTTATGGCTTCAGGGATCAGAGTCTGAGAAAGCACATTGAGAAAAGGTTTCTCTGCTGGTCAAAGAAAGGCAAAACATTTTTCAAATGGTGACTCAAATATAAACTGACAGTTTGAAAATAAATTGTTTTAGTCCTGTACAATGTTCAGATCTTAAAGTTAGACTGCTGTTAACCAAGTCTGTTTTAAAACAACAATCAAACGGCAATAAAAACATGAAATGTTATTGTTAATTATATCTGATTTCATGTGACTCCAAGATGTTTTTGTTTTATAGGGGCCACATTCTTGACTTCTGTGGGTTGTATGTAATAATCATTGTTTATTTGATAGTGAAATAATGAAAGCAATGAAGCACAACCATTATAGAAAATATTATACAACAGAATGCAAGCCAATGAACTTTTCTGAACAGTTTTTAACCAGCTTTTGCCAATTTCGCACTTGTGTGAGCTATTCCTAACATTTAATACGAAGCAAACTTGTCATGTTTACTCCATGGAGTTTTTGTGACTCTTAAGTTGATTGATGATAAAGGAAACAAAGGAAAATAAAAGCGATGTGCAAAACCATAGAACTGCAGTAAGTCTCTGTAGAACTCGGTGACATGTTGGGGAGGTAACTCAGCCTGTGAATTAGTCAGGTTTGGAGGAGAGACATAGACATGCAGGATGAAGATTATTGAGAAATCTCAGAGATTCATTTCAGTACTCAAAAGACACATTTTTTCTGTGTTTTTGATGGATTGTCCGATATTTTTAACTTTCAACGCAAGCTAGTGCTAACTGCCATCATGTCTTTGGACCTACATGGCATTCTGGGCCAATCAGATTTAGAAAACATTTTTGCTAACTGGCTGAAACATAATTTTTTATTTTAAATCTTAACAACAAATAAAATGTCCTGCAACACCAATGAATGAATCTAAATTGAGACTAAGAAATAATTAAAAAGAGATCAAACTCTCGCTTCCCTGCAGCCAGAGACTTTGACCGTAACCATACTTTGACCTATGCAAACATGCGCACAGTTTCTGCAGAAAAAGATAAGAAACTTTGGCAGTCTGTTAAACATAAACCCCACGGAGGCGTATCTGTGCTTACATTGCTCCATGTCAACTGTTCATCCTCTCACCCTTTCGCCGGTCAACTGAACAGCTGAAGGTGCAGAGCTGTTTGTCAGCTGTGTAAATCAGTTAGAGAAAACCAAATAAAAATTTCAGGCTAAAATCTAAATATTTTAAAGTCTATAACATATTTTAACTTTCAACATTGTGTCACACAGACAAGAATTCAACGTTCATTTTTATAGGTCAAAGACAAAGCAATATATGTTTATTGAGTAAATATGTTGTGATCTGTGGGTGTTTTAATTTAATTTATTTTTCTGTTTTGATCATTTCCTCACTTAATTACTTTACTTTGCTTGATCTCACCATGTCCGTTCATTCCTTTGCATTAGTTTACTTCATTTATTCCTTTATTCATTTTTTTATTCTGTTCCTTCTTGGATTCTGTTCCTGTTTGATCAATATTGTTCTTTCCTCTTACTTTTCTGAGTCCAAGTTCAATATTTCTCATAGTCGGCTACGATGTTTTGATATGAAACTTGAGTAGTGTTCCTTTGTCTGTTATCTTTGTTGAAATATTATGTTTTTGTGTTATTGTTGTACAGTACATATAAAAATAGAAAGTGGCAATAAATGAAAAATAAATTTAAAGTAAACTTGATTTACTTGTCTTGCTGGGTGAACAGGTGTGATGTGCCGGCTGCACTACATGAGTCAGAGGTTTAATTTATTTATTAAAGTGTTTGCACAGAAAAGGCATAATAAATCCATATTTTAATTGATCTCTGTGGGGGTTTTTTTACGACATCAACTATATAGTCTGCTAACTGTGGGTATTTGCTGTACTGTCTGGCTGTATTGATTATTTGTTGTCCTCCACAGATCAGTAACAGAGTACCTGGTGTTGCCAGATGCTAGTAAATTTAGTAGTACTGGCACAGTTTGACCAGCAGACGTCGCTGTAGAGAAAAAAAAACTGGTTAAAGGCGCTCTTACTTTTGGAAGATTTTTTTGTTTTGTTTTGTTTTGTTTTTTTGTTTTTTATTTTTTGTTTTTTTTGTTTGTTTTACAATTGTGCTTAAAACCTCGGTTAATAAATTAAAGAGTTTAAAATATTGTTGCCCCAACACAACTTTCAATAGGGCTCCTATTGGAAGTTAATTCCGGTGAAGTTCCTCACAGAGAGAGGGGAGAAGCCGATCCCAGATCAGAACCGAGTCATCAGATGAGGAGCCGTGAGAAGCTCAGCTCATCCCATGATAACGACAGAGTTCACTTTTCGAGGGGATGGAGGCTCCTCCGGCTGCTTTCTGTCTCTGCTGCTTCCTCGTCGCTGCTCTCGCTTTCCAGGCCGAAGGAGAAATGTATACGTCGCTCCAAAACGTGAGGCAAGCCATTGACGTTGAGAGGAAACTGATTGATTATCTGAGAATGTATATCGACAGCGAGCAGCAGAGACTGGAGGACATCAAGCGGTGAGTGATGGCGAAACCGGAGCTGCGGTTGGGTACACACACTCAGTGTCGAGGACTTTTCATCAGGATAGAAAAGGAGAAATCTGTTTATTTCTCTGTCGCAGCCGCCTCCACCCTTTTGGTTTATGAATTAGGTAACACTTTATTTGAAAGGGGGTGAATAAGACTGTCATGACACTGTCATAAACATGACATAACACATGTCATGAACATGAATAAGCCTTCATGAATATTAATGACTGTTGTCATAAAGCGTCATTCGGTAAATTCTGACACTCTTAATACAAAGTTGACATTATTCAAAATGTCTTTGTTATGACAACTTGACATTAACCAGGTTAATGGTTAATGTCAAGTTGCTATTAAACTTTACCTTTAATAGCATAAAGTTACCTAATTTTTAAAGTGCAATCAGTAATACTTTTATAACAAATTTATATCAGTAATGATTTCTTGGCTTAACTACTTCTATTTCTACTTTTGTTTCTTTTTTTAAAAAACTGTTTCATTTATGTGTCCTGTGGTTTTTCTCTTCTTTTTAACCACTAAAAAGAAGTGGCTTTGTTGTAAAGTGTGACATAATTAAAGTCATTATTGTCATGCTTTGACGCAGAACTATGCAAGGGCCTCGAGAAAGGAAAAAAACAAACTACACTTTATGTGTTCTTTATGTGTTTTCTCCAGTATTAAAATAGCTGCACACATTTTCCTCTCTCTCTGTCCAGAACCAGCCAATGATCCAAAGTCAAGTCACGTTTATGTGTTTAGCACATTTCAGAAACAAGGCTGTTCAAAAAGCTTCCCACCGTAGAAAACATTTCACAGCAATGAATTATGAAACAAGCAATATATCCTTTGTCAAATATTCAAGCAAATATTCATAAAATATATTGATCAGTGTTCCAGTTACTAGTTATCAAAGGCATCTGTAAACAGGTGGGGTTTTAGCCTTGACTTAAAGGAACTCAGTGTTTCAGCATCTTTGCAGTTTTCTGGAAGTTTGTTCCAGATTTGTAGTGCATAGAAGCTGAATGCTGCTTCTCTATGTGGGGATTCAAAGTAGACCAGAACCAGACCATCTGAGTGGTGATGGAGTCAGGTATGGTGACTACAAAACCAAGCCACACTTTCAAAAATCTTTTTTTTTTTTTTTTTTTTTTTTTTTAATAAAACCAATTTTAGAATCATGTATTATTCTTTTGGTCCGTTATATAAAGTGCTAACAAGATACATCGACGCTTACAGCTGCATTGTGACATCAAATGGGTTTAGAGAGTAAGAAGTATTTGTGGAAGGTGTCAGGTGTTACCCAGGTTCAGTATATCTTTCATTTCTAGTCTTTCCAGTCTAATGAGGACCATATGTGTTCACCTTTCTGTGACCCACGATCTCATCTTTTGCACAGGTTTCATGCCAGAGTGTCCGACCTCCACTCAGAGCTCTACAAAGGCCCTGCAGCTGCAACAGCCAACCCACTGGTGGCCTTCACGCTCGTCAAGCGGCTGCATTCGGAGTGGCTGAACGTCGTCTACAGCAATGAAGCTCAAGAAAACGTTCAAAGTGAGCTCTATCTCTCTCCCTCCTGCCTAATGATACCTGAACTTCTTCCGCTTTTTAGCCGTCACAAGCAAACTTCAGCCTTCAATATCGCTCTGTTCAGACCTCAGGTCCAGATACAAGGAAGAGGAGGCTCACTTGCCCAAAGTGGAAGACCTCCGGGGGGCTGCAAAGGGGCTGATGAGGCTCCAGGATGTGTACTCCCTCCAAGTTTCAAGTCTGGTAGAGGGCCGCTTCCAGAGGGCCAGCGGTGGAGGTGTGATTGACGTCTGCTCGCCTGCTGTGTCCGTCTCGCTGTCTGGTGACGACTGCTTCCTGGTTGGGAAGGTGATCCATCGCACAGAGAAACTGATTCTTTCTCCATTAGATCATATCCTGTTGATATCAGCTCTGTAGTGAATCAGTGAGATCGCTTTGTTCAGGTGCAAACTTGTGGCTTAGTCCCGTCAATCAAAACTTTACCCGTCAAACTCTTCACAGCCCAGGAGGAAAAAGTGAAATTTTGAAGAAATAAAAAGTTTTAAAAACTGAGATAGATGGTAACTACAGCACATGCAAAAGTATTCACACCCCCTGAGGTTTTCCACATTTTTTCACATCACTACCACAAACTTTAATGTGTTTCGTATAAAGTTGTGGGGGAACTTAAAGCAGTGTCAAAGCTGCATAGTTAACGTTTAATAAAATGTTGTTTTTTTTTTAAAAACTGTCACCATGTTGTGACCAAATGGAATGACACCGATAATGTGAAACAATTGAGCTCCTATACCTTCTCCCAGTGTTAATTAAAAACAACCAATCAGAGCCAGGAGGCATGGCTTAGTACTGTCAATCACCCTCCATGTTGCACTGCTCAACCCACCTTTGCTCTCTGCTACGCTGGAGCTAGCATAGCCTCTTGTGAATGCTCAGGCTAGCTAGCTAGCAGAGCCACCGATAATGGCGGATAAATGGTTTTCCTGTAACAGTAAGTTGTTTCTTCATCAATAGCACGAGTACTATAGCGAGTACACTGCCATGATTTGCAGCGCTGAGGCCCCCCTTTTGGCTCTTCTGATTGGTTGTTTTTGATTGAAAGCGGTGCATTTCTTCAGATGACAATAACAGCTCGAGGAGAAGTTGGAGGAAATTGAACTTTTCACAGATTATCTGCCTTTTACTGTCACTACATCATGATAGTTTTAACAAATATAAAAAAGTTAATTAACAAAAAGATACATACTTTACTTCCCACAGTCATTCCCAGGCATTCCTTCACAAACCAAAACTGGCGGTGGCAGCATCATGTTCTGGAGATGCTTTTCTTCAGCTGGGACATTGAAGCAATTCAAAGTTGACTGGAAGATGACTGGAGTTAAATACATGGTGGCAAAAGAGACCAGGACACAGGTTCACCATACTGAAAGATAGTTCCCCTAAAGAAACAGCCAGAACTGGAATGGAATGATTTGGGTTCAAACATGTTCATGTGTTTGAAGGTCTCAGTCAAAGTCCAGACCTGAAGAGTATATCTATAAACTCTTTCCACTCACTTTGTGAGCTTGAGATAATTTGCAAAGAATGGAAATGTCTGGACAAATGTGGTAGAGAGTTCCTGCAACGAAAGGTGCTACTACAAAGTCTTGAGATCAGATCTATCTTAATGCACACCGCACCTTTCAGATTTTTATGCGCTATGAAACTCGTGCATTTTGTGTCCGTCTTTAAATTATGCTATACATGTTCGTTTACATAGAATCCCAGTAAATACCCTTAGGTTTGTGGTGAGGATGTGACACAATGGAACAAAACTTTCAGGGTTTTAGCAAGACAAAGACCTCGCACATGTTTTCTATAACTTCACTGTGGGCTTCGCAGAAGTGGGCCAACGGCTAATATGAACATCAGGCCAAAGACAGAATATGAAATAACAGAACAACAAGCTGCCTGAGGAGAGAAGGAAAATATTAAAAAACAAACAAAACAAAAAAAACTGTCATGTTACCACTGTTAAAGCTGCACTATATGTCACAACAGTATAATTTAAGACAGAGAATGCGTGAAAAAACTGAGCTCCTCTGCCTTCTCCCAGTGCTCCAAGTGTCAACTGCAGAAATACACCAGTCAGAAGCAACCAGTCACAGCCAGGAGGAGGAGGGTTTTAGCGCTGTCAATCACTCCCATGCTCACCCCTTCCACTTGCTATTTCTAAACAGCTAGCAAATAGCTATAGCTAGCCGAACCAAGCCAGTGTTCACCACAACGTTTGCTAATTTAGCATAGTTACCAACGAAGATGGATTAAATGTTTTCCTGAAACGGTAAGTTGTTTTCTATCTTTAGCACATTGAGCAGCATACATTAGGTTGACTGACAGCGCTGAGACCCTCCTCCTGGCTCTGATTGGCTGTTTTTGACCAGGAGCAGTGCAGTTTTCAGACTGTAATAGACACACTGGTAGTAGATGAAGGAGCTCAGTTTTTATTTTTATTTACTTATTTATTTATTTTTCAGATTATCTGTCTCAGACCACACATGGTGACAGTTTTAATAAATATGGGAAAAAGCAGATTTTTCTAAAAAATTTGATTCTGCAACTTAAATTTACTGCAACTTAAATCTGCAGTTAATGATGACAAAAGAAATTGCAACATATAATTTTTTGAGCTTAGGAAACAAATCTCTGGTGGTTGTCTGTCATTTGCTGGATGCACAGCTTTGTTAAATTCTCTCGAGACTCAAATAGAAAGACTAGATCTTTTAATAAAAAGAGAATAAAAATAAATTTACTCAATAAATGTCCCTTTGCATGAATAATTTCCTTTTCTTAAGGTCTGCAGCGCCTCTATTCCAGGCCTGTCAGTCATGTGTGTTGGGGTTCAGACACTCAGAACTGGGATTCTTCCAACAACTCACTTAATCATCTCTGTTATGAGAGAGCAAATCCCCCAGCTGTTCTGGGATGAGAAAAGAGAGAAAGGTGTTTCCATGCTACTTTTTTTTTTACTATAACTGCGGTGTTATGAAAGGGTAGGGCACTGTGTGGGAAAGACACTCTGCTATGGAAAAGACATTACCTCATGCTGATGAGCAATGAACACAGAGAACCTTCTGTTACTGAGGTCATGATTATCAAAAGGACAGATGATTTGTTTTACGGCTTTACATGCGCTTTTTAAATGGCTCTTTGGAAACAGGTGGGTTGTATTGAATATACATGTAGAAATTTAACTGAGAGAGAGAGAAAAAAAAGAGAGAGTGGGCAACAACTGCTTTAGCAGTTCTTTTCTCATAAAAATGTATTGGTTCCTAAAGTATAGCATGTAATGTCCTCAGCTCTAGGTTTCACCAGATCCCAGCCTGAGTCTCTGATGGGAGTTTCACGTGCCTTGTAGTGGTTCAGATGCTCAAACTTGTTATCTTTACACACATTGAAGGGAACTGAGGTGTCATAAGGGAATCGTTGACAAAATGATTTATTACAGGGAGCAATTTATTTCAACTTAAGTGTGCCTATGTTAGGCCCCACAACAATAAGTCAGTCCTAGAACTGATTTTGATGCATGTTTAGCTGCATCCTGATAAATATGCAAAAGGCTATATAATTACATCTTGATTGCTCCACAGATGGCTTCACATCTGGCCCTAGACCAGATTTAGTTGATCTTCTCCCTGGAGCCGCAGTTAGATGTTTGTTGTTGCAGATTTCTCCTCAGCTGTGCCGTAGATGATCCAGAAATCACAAAGAGACCAGAAACACATTCACTGCTTTGTTTAAAGAGGCGTGAATATCTATATTGGCATCGTATACCACAGTCAAGTAACTATGTTTCCTTTGGTTGTTATAAAAATCAAATATGACTTTAAAGAAGTTGACATTGTAATTTAACACCTTGAAATTGGGCCTGTCTCTTTAAAAACTCTTTCTGACCCTCTGCTTTCAGGAATTCATCGCAACATTTTTAATAACATTTTCATCAGCATTGCTCTGACAAGTGGCTCCTATCAGATGTTAAGTTTCACCAGATATTTGCTAATTTCTCCTGGCTAGTCTTAAGGAGCTCTGGGGGAGGGGAGGGTCCGTGAAGCACTGCTCCAGCTTCCAGCTTCATAAATGTGATAATTTATCTTTTTTGAGCCAATAGCAATAGACATGTGCATATACTCTGTATAAGAAATATTATATGGGCAATTGATTATGACTGTCTCAATGGGAAGGAGTCAAAATCTTACAGCATTGTTATTTGTTCTTCTATGAAAGATCCACCGCAGCACAGGGAGACTCTGAAGGAGCTCTGGTTCAGTTGTTGCTCTTGTTTGACTCATGACTAAAATTTTGCCTGAATGCTGGAACAGAATATCTGATATAATTTATAAAATACTGACTTAACACATCATGTTAATATCAGAATAAAGAAACTCTTTCCTTGTGCACAGGTGGCCTATGAGCAGGAAGACTACTACCACTCGGTGCAGTGGTTGGAGGAGTCGGTACGTCTCTTCAGGGGAGCCGCGGGAGAGTGGAGTCCTGAGAACGAAGGGACCTTAGAGGACGCTCTGGATCACCTGGCCTTCTCCCACTTTAAGGTAGGAGAGCAGAGAAAACACACGTTGGTCCCATGTTTGACTGCTATAAATCCCTCTGTTTGATTCAGACAGGAAATGTTTCGTATGCCTTGAGTTTGTCTCATGAGTTACTGCATCACGGTGAGTCCACGCCTCCATTTCCCATGCAAGACAATAAGAACAGTGCCTGCACCTTTTTTTGTTTTCAATATTTTGCTGTTTTAAAACCTTAATTCTTTGTGATAGACCGACACAAAATATTGCGTAATTATAAAGTGGAAGGAAAATCCATGATCTCATTTTTAAGTTTGCCACAAGTTACAGCTAAACCCCAAATTATCTGTGGCTTTAGATTTATTTTCATTCACATAAGAAATTTGCTCCCGGTAGAAACAGCAAAAACAGAAAACCTTACCAAGTATTTTTGTCTAGTTTCTGGTGCAAATATCTTATTGCAACTGAAATAAGGCAAAACTAATGTACAGCATGTTTTAAGTCAATTATTCTTGAATATTGATAAAAAGTACTAACTCCACTGACAGATTATTTCACTTATAACAAGAGAAAATTGAAAATTTGCAGAAACTGATTATTGTTTTTGCAAACTATGTATCTTTGACAATCTACGGGAGATTTCAAGACGAATGAATGATTTGTAATAATACTGTATCCAGCCTCGGTGACTCTTTGCACGCGTTTTGTTTTCTCAGATCCAATGAATGGACGGGTGTTGCAGAATATTGAGAAATATGAGAAGCTGCTGGGTTCTGCAGGTCCAACCGGGGAACGCAGCTTAAGAAGACCCGGCTCCTCCTCCTTAACGACACGGGACACTTATGAGAGACTGTGCCTGACTCAGGGCTCCCAGGTATTCATCAGCATAGGACTCTTCACGTAGTGTCCCAAAGTGACATATGGCTCATCCTGCAGACAGATGTCAATGTGTACATTGTCTGCTCTTGCATTATTTTGAACCAGTAAAATAAGGAGAGTGGATTCAAATAAAAACTGCTAAATCTTGTGATCATGAATTAAGGATTCATGCATGGTGTGGGATTGCTTGCTGATGCAGTATATATGTATATACACACATATAATACATGTGAGTATAGACGTATACTCACATGTACATCTATATACATTTCTGTGACCGTCAACCTTTTAGGTGAATGTATGCAACAAATTTTGATCCTTGTTCGATCTCATTAACGGACTTCATGATGCCTGTTTTCCCTCTTGCAGCCGATGCACTTTGAAAACCCCGGACTGTTCTGTGACCTCTTTACCAACAACCACAGCCCTGCACTGCTGCTGCAGCCTGTGAGGCGGGAGGTCCTGAGCCTGCAGCCTCATGTGGAGCTTTACCACAACTTCATCACAGACGCCGAGGCGGATGACATCAAGAGGCTCGCCCAGCCTGGAGTAGGTGATCGTCGCTTGAGCATACCCAGGTTTAGGGTTTCCAGCGTAAACGTCTGACTTTTATTTGCTTTCATTCCCAAATGTTTGTCTGTCTGGGTTAGTCTCGTGATTCTGAAGCAGAATTTAAGATAGTTTTGGGTTTTTTTTAGTTTGAATTAGCAAAGAGAAGAACTAGTAACATTTTGACCTACATTTATCTTTCAAAAGGTGGGTTTTATGTAAGATCAACTTTTTTGAGCATTATGTAATGCTATAATGTTATTCTATAATCAAAAATATACTCTGAGTGTTGCTTTAATTTTTTTGTGTGTGTTTGGGGAACCCTGGAGTCTCCCGTGGCAACCATTCGGGGTGCAGAACACCTCTCCCACACTCCTTCCCCTCTCAGCTCCCCCAGACTAGCAGCAGCAGCAATTAGCAAACACCTGATGGAACTAAATGCCTGCTGAGTTTATTATAGGAACTGTTTTCAGTGCAGTGCTCCTAAGAACGGTTGTAAATGGCATAATGAGGAGTATTGCTATGATGATATGCTGGAGGCGGACTGTTGGAAGAGGACAGGTTTCTTAAAGACACAGAAGCCCAACTTCAAGACATCAAATTACAAAGTCCAGCTTCTTTAAAGTCATGTTTGACATCTACAGCATTATTATAACAACAACTCAGGGTAACACAGTTATTTTATTGTGCTATATAATGGCACCATGTGCCTGGAAAGTACATAATGCTGCCCTTAACATACCCAATCTGAAGAAAATTGTGTTTATTTTCATGCTTGTTTGTTTTTTAATTTCTTCTACCTCCTCATGCTGTCTGTTTTATTGCTTTGTCGTCATATTCCATTATTTTGGCCCCTTACATTAATGTGACCCTCCTGAGGAATAAGCTCAAAGTTATTATTTTTATTCCAGCCCTTTTTAATTTCCTCCTGGCCATTTAACCAGATACCGTAGCTGTGTTTCTTTTTCATGAAATCAAATCACCAGTTCAGCATCTCAGTCAGATTAGAAATGCTCTTCCACTTTTCAAGATGGTACACTGCGATCCATTCTCAGCTTCCTTCAAAGGCAAATCTCATGCTACTTCCTGAAGCATGAATCCCCCCCTTTTTTTAAGCCAAATTCCTCCAGCAGAGCAAACAATCTCCCTGAGCTTTGCCAGGAAAACACTGTGAGCCTCATGCGAAGATGACATTTAACAGAAACCTTTCTCCTAACTCTCAGCCTGCTGACTCATGTGCTTCAGGAACTGTTTGATGGATTAACTAGGATGATGCCTCTTTAGTCTCTTTGTGGTTTATCTGAGAGCTTTCCATCCGCTGGTCAGATGGAAAGCTCGGTTTCCATGTCAGCGCTACGTCAGCTTGTGGGCTAATTGGAAGCAGGCCTGTGGTACTGAGCTGGACGGCTCTTTACTTCCCTGGAGTCGTTTTTCGACAGGTTTCTCAGTTTAGAGGTTTTCAGCATATTTCACCAGTTTTCACGAAAGGAGACTGTCCGCTTCAGTGTCCAAACAGTTTAAGCTGCAATTTGTTTCTGTTGTTGATTTGAATATCAGGTTGCTTGTTCTTCAAAGTGGGGCCGTTTTATATTTCTGTTGGAGATTGGTAAACATAAATTCAGCAGAAGGCAAAGTGATTGCCAACTGCTTTTAGTGGCTTAGAGAAGTGGAGAGTCAGTCCAAAACTATGTGCAGTGACACAGTTTGCGGTTCACTTCAACAGCTTGAGCAATAAAAAAAAAATAAAAAAATACAAGCCCAAATAAAGCTGCTCATATTTTATTTTCTGCCCTTTCATAAGTTGAAGAGATCCGTGGTGGCAGCTGGAGAAAAGCAAGAAACAGCAGATTATCGAATCAGCAAGAGGTAAAAAAAATAAATAAATAAAAAGTTTTAAAACTATTTTTCCTGCTGCTGGTGTGCATCCGAACATCCGAAGGCATAACGAACCGATTGGGTATGTTTGATCTCCAGTGCGTGGCTGAAAGGCTCGGAGAGCTCCACCGTTGGGAGGTTGGACCAAAGGATTTCCGTGGTAACGGGTTTGAACGTGATGCACCCGTACGCCGAGTTCCTTCAGGTGGTGAATTATGGGATTGGTGGACACTATGAACCTCATTTTGACCACGCCACAGTAAGTCGACAAAGTTGCGGTTAGGTTTATGTTCATTCCCTTTAACCTTTTCTGCATTTTTCCACATTTCGAGCATTCCACATTTTGTATTTATTTGGGACTTTATTTGGGAGAGCAACACAAAGTGATGCATGAATTTGAAGAGTGAATTGAAGGGTGAATGGACTTCAAAGTCTTTTACCAATTAAAGTTTGAAAAGTGTAACATTCGTTTCTATTCATGCCCTTTTTCTCTTATCGCTCTCAACACCATGGTTACACCTCTAACTCTGTGGCTGTTTGTCTGTAGCAGTCTGCCTCATTGAGAGTCAACATCTTTGCTAATTCTTCGTCAAACTGATCGTGCTCAGTCAGATCGCATGGGGAGTTTTCATGAGTAGACAGATTTTCAGTTGGATTTACATCTGTACATTGACTAGGCCATTGAAGCACTTTTATCTAAGCTGTTCTAATGTAAGCCTGGCTGTATATTTAGGATCACTGTCCTGCTGGAAAGTGAACCACAACTTCAGTTTGAGGTCATTTGTTTCAGATTTTTATCTGGAAAAAGTTTGGAAAACCACATGTTATTTTCTCTCCATATCACTATTCAGCACTATTCTATGTGTAAATTGACACACCAATAAAATAAACTGAAGTTTGTTGCCGTAACATGACAACACATGAAAAAGTTGAAGGGCAAATGTCACGTTTGCAAGGTGCCACGTGTGTTGGTTAAATGTTGACAGAGTTTCCATGTCGTTTTAAAACCAGTCACCCACCAGTCCTGTTTTCAAGCTGAGAACTGGGAACCGCATGGCGACCTTTATGATCTACGTAAGTCAAATCTACGCTTTTAGCTTGAGGTTGCTGGTCAGATTCCTGTAGTTTTACTGTGGGCTCATCCGGCATTTGCCCTGGAGTAAGCTTTTTATCTGATGCTGCTTTTCCAGCTACTTTAGAACTGTTCTCAGTGATTTCCTTTTTACATTGGAATAAACTGATCGTAAAACGTGATAGCTGTGAGAAATAATGATCCCTAAATCATTTCGACTGGCAAATTTCACTTGCATTTATTGCAACAAAGCATAAACACAAGACGCTGCTCTAAAGGAATGTTGTTTTCCACAGCTCAGCTCAGTGGAAGCTGGCGGTTCCACGGCCTTCATATATGCCAACTTCAGTGCTCCAGTTGTGGAGGTAAAATACTTCGGTTATCATCAAGATGTTTCTCCTAATTCAGCCTTGACTTTTTGATGTCAAGGCTGAATTACATTCATATGCTTCTAATCCAGCTGTGTGAAAACTATAAATGGAGAGGTTTTCTTACCAACAGCTCTGTGTCCAAGTCGAGGTTTTCTTTTCTGGTTGCCAGGAAACTATTTTATGTAACTCCATTAAGTCACACAATCATTCATATTCTTGGCAGGTTTGGGTTTAAAGTAATCTTTTAATGTTACCAACATGTTTTCTCTGAGTGGAAACGATGTGAACGTTTCATAGTGTTTACTTTACGTCTTGTAATTGGAATCTTAAAAAAATAAGGAATCACACATACAGATGTGCTGCTAGAAACTCCAGTTACAAATTATGAGAACGTGTTTGACCTCTCAGAAAACTGGATAAATTCAAGTAATTTGGTATTAATTAGAATTAATTTAGTAATTGCTGTAAAAATGAAATAGTGTCTCCCGTTAAAATGAATGAGGTTTTTTATTTGGTTGAAAATAAATTTTGGACTGCGCTACATGTTTTTGGGAGAAACAAAACCATCTGACAAAGGACGTGTCAAAATGTGACGGCGTATTAGGGCCATCATAATTTTGAGATTAATTTAATACATTTTATAAAAAAAACTTGAAATTTTCTGAGTTCTAAAAGTTGAAAATGACATGATCAGACACTGATGGACGCAGGGACTGAACAGAGAATACAAAAACAGGTGTTTATTAGGAAATAAACTTGCTCTTAGTCAGACAGGCCAGGGTCAGAACCAGGGGATCCAAATCGGGGTCAGGCGGTTCCTGATCTCAGGGTCAGACAGACAGGGGGTCAAAGCCGGGAGGTCCTAATCCAGTGGAGAGGGTCAGGATCGGGGACAGGAGAGGCAACTAGGCAGAAGGAAGAGACGGACAGGTTAGTTACTGGGCAGTTAGCTCAAGTTTCTACAGCAGGCCTGAAGGTGTTACCACTGAGGGTTTCGCAACAATCTGATGCTGTGCAGGGGGAAGCTCCGTCCTTATATGGCAGCAGCTGGGGATCAGAGTGATGATGATCAGGTGTGAGTGGTCACCGCTCAGCAGCAGCTGTGACAGAAAACTTTTGAAAATCTTTGAGATTAATCTCAAATTTTTTGCGATCTTTTAACTTTTCTAACTCAGAAATTAATGTCGTTGGTTTTTTCTTGTTTTTTTTTTCATTTCTGAGCTTAATCTCAAAATTTATGAGTGTTTTTCGAGCTATGTTTTTTCCTTTGAAGCTCAGAAGTTTCCATGATTTTTCTAAAAAATTTCAGCGATTAATCTCAAAAAATTTGGCAGAAATTTACTCCTCCTTTTCTTTCACCTGGGTCTAATACGCCGTCATATAAAGCCGACTGTCCATCAGCTCATATCCACTAATGGGTAGTTCTGCCTTTCAGTCTAATTTGGATATTCAAATTAAATTAGTGTTGGTAGGAAACCAAAATATGCCTTAGCCCATGAGGGGCCCACATTTTACTAAATCTGTCCCTGATCAAAATAAAAATAATCCATAAGCAGCATGTTTGGCATGTATTAAAATCTGTTCTTTATGGTATTTCTCAGAAAGCTGCTATCTTCTGGTGGAACCTCCGCAGAAATGGTCAGGGAGACGAAGACACTCTGCATGCTGGCTGCCCGGTGCTCATCGGTGACAAGTGGGGTAAGACTTGGTGTTCCCACTCGAGACTTTTGGTAAAAGCCAAGAAAATGCCGTCTGCTTCTCGAAACATTAATCTAATCTCCTCATGTAGGGGAGCTAGAGCCCATCTGTGTTTCATTTTGAGTTTGAGTATAGCAATATTACAGCCTGCAGTTCAGACTCTGAGGGCTCATCTTGGAAAGTGAACATCTGCTGCCGGTTGGCTCAGACAAGCAAAATCTGTTTCGCAGGCTATTTAAACCGACCTAAGGATAATAATAATAACGATGATAATAATTGGGAAGCAGCTGCAAAAGAAGTTGCTGAGTAGGTCAACAACAACTTGCACTGCAAAAACAGGTGGGAATGCTTGTTGGATACGTGTTTGGAGAGGCTGAAAAAGAGACGCATTGGTCAACGCTGTTTGCTTATTTTTGTTTGACAGCAGTTCCAATATGTCTCTGTGCCACAGTGGCCAACAAATGGATCCACGAGTACGGCCAAGAGTTTGAGCGTCGCTGCAGCCTGAATCCTGAGGAGTGAGAGGGAGTACGAGCCTTTACTACTGCCAGGCACGTTGGCAAGGAAAGACGAGGCAGCAGCCAGAGAAAGAGCATGTGTGCGTGTGTGTGTGTGTGTACAGATGAGAGAGATATCGGAGGGGCCAGCCTGCGTCTTTGATTGGAGCCCAGGGCCCCAGGGAGCCTGGACACTCCTGCTGTGGATGTGGAGGTGAAGGTGGAGCAAAATCTGCCCAGGGAAACCAACTGTTTCCATCAGTCACTTCATGCTATAGTGGAGGAGTGTTTACATTTCTTGCATTTCGCAAGAATGCTGGAAGACGTACACTATCTGCGTTGGACGTAAATTATCAAATGAAACGTGTCCTAAATTTGGTAATCATTAACAATGTGAAGCTCAGACTGCATTAAACATCTCATTCTATCATGCCTGATGGAAGAGTGTCGTCACTGTCACTGTTTCTGACTCAGACCGATGAAGATGCAGTCTAATGAAACAAATAAACTATTAAATCAGCCTCTTTCTATGCCTCGTACTTATATCCCTGTTAGTCTGACCATTTTTAAATCCCTCTGATCAAACACAGCTGACCTTGTGTGCATATTTCTCTGATATGTGACAAAATACTTCTCAAGCCACCTGAAAACAGGTTGAGGCTGGTTCAGTATTAAAATCTCAAATCCATCGAACCCTTCTGCATGGAAATGTTGTGGGGAAAGTCCTGCCGCTTGACTGGCAGAGATCTTAACTTCATACTTTTTCATTCCCACAGAGACATAAATTTTCTTTCCAGCTGAGGCAGTCTTTCCAGCCACAGACAGACACACAGAAAATATATGAAGAGAGCGTGTAACAGATCTCTATTGCACATTCCTGCGCACACACTGAGCAATATTTTCCCATGGAGCTGTTAAAGAGAGGAAGGTTGTTCTGTATTGTTTCACTGGAGGCCATAGTAAAAAGCTTGAATGTACAACAAAAATGATCCTTGGGCTTTGACGGCATTGTTTAAAAACTCACATTTTGGAGCTTATATTATTTATAAGTGGTAATCATGTGGTTTACATACACTATGGGCTTTTATTAAGATTAGAAATTATGCTGTTAGGATGTTCGATCTGCAATCGAATAAACCAGAAAGTTTGGAAAACTCCCAAGTCACTGATGTGACATTATTTTTAATATCACAAATTTATGTGATATTTATTTTTTCCCTCTCCCTACACACACAGTGCACCTCTCACTGTTACCACAGCAAACATGCAGAGTGACTATCAGCGGCTGTTCAAACTACCTAAAACACGCGAGAAGATTTTTGGTATTCTGCAACAAACTGTCAAAAACAAATACTGGAGAAAAATAGAAGCTTAAAGTGATCCGCCAAAAATTTGAATCTGCATTTCATTTCGTTGTCAACCTGATTAAATTTCCTCATGTGAGTGGGTTTAAATCATTCATGTCATAACGGTCTTTCTGCATCTCCTCCGTTTTTATAGAAATAATGTGACAGACCAGTGCTTCCCTCTGCTGGTGGTGCCCACAAGATGGAGTCTTTGTGATGCCTCATGTTTTAGATATATAAACAACAGTATTGGGAACTTAATTAATTCAATTATTAGTAACCTAAATTAAGAACTGTTTGACAGTAAGATGTAATTTATATGTATCTAAGCTACATAGTGCAACATTTTGCATGCGTATTAAATCAGCTAACACATTTATCATTTTGATAAGGGGGTCGGATGAAATTTTGGTATACTGAAGTGTTTTCCGTGATGTACATGATATTACATTTATAATCTAAGACATTTGGGAAAATATACTTCTCTTGCTCTTAATTTAAATATCTTGTGAACCTAAAAATATGTTTGTCTTTGCTTCCTGAAAGGGGCTCTGTTCATAAGAGCCCCTAAAAAGAACTTGGGAGGGTGGAGTAGCTAATTGAAAAAAAGGGCAATCGATGTAATAATTTTTAATTATCATCCTTGTAACCTTGATGTCGCAGTGAAAGAAACAACCAAGTAAAAAAAAAACAGAAAAAGAAGTAAAGACAGAAAGAAGGAAGGAAAGGAAAAGAGGAAGAAAGAAAAAAGAAACAGACTCTATTTCCCAGAATGCATCAGTAAGGCATTCTGGGTAGCGGAAGTGTCTTGTTGCTCGGAGACAGTTTTCCGCGCTTGTTCGGTTTGTGTGTACTTGTGTGTGCGCGCGGCTAGTTTAGCTCCAGTTACTGATTATTAGTTCACCGAAGAGCGATAATAAACATGTCAGCGAAGGGTTCAGGCTCTGTTTCGGAGAGACTGCCAGTTACGGTCTGTTTTTACTGAACTGAGGAATGAAGAGTAAGAAACACAAGTCTGCCAAAGCTGCAAGCAACAAAAAGAAAGGTAAATGTAACGTAGCTAAATGCTAATGTTATGCTACTTATGGGTAGCTCGTCCAACCAACTGTCACTTTCGTAAGAACATATACGAACGCTTTGAAAATTTTCACATATAAATTATGTAATTTCTCATTCTGCACCGTACTGACATTTTTGATTCAATAAAATGTCTCACAACAATATTTAATATGTTATAACTCGGTATTTTATCCTTTACTGCCAGAGATGGTATTTACTCAGTTACATCTACGTCAGTAACTTTTTGGGGGGAAATGTACTTTTATGATAACGTACTTTTTACTTGAATAATATTAGTAAGAGTCAGTACTTTTACTGAGTCAAATTTCTCAATACTGTGAATTACTTGAATAAATGAAATGAATACAAATACAGCAGACAGAGATACACACTGTTAAAGTAAGACCTCTTGTTTCTACACAAGCTTTTTTCTGTCTCAGATCTATTGAACATGTTTCTTTCAGGTCTGCATGACGCGTAGCAAAGACCAGCTTGGACTGCAATAAATTTTAGCTAACTTTTTAAGTAACTGTGTGTTGTGTCTCTGGCTTGGTGTAACCTGACATAACTCTGTCAGTCCCCAGCGATGTGTCTCCCTCAACAAGCCTACCCCCTCTTGTTGAGGGCCAGCTGAGGTGCTTCCTGTGTGTAACAGTGAGCAGGGTCTTATGGACAGTCCACAAGCCTCCGTCTCCAACGTTCATCAGGCTGCGCTGGTGGGGTGAGTCGTCCAATGGCACGCACTTCTTTCCAAGAGATGCATCCCAGGTGGCTCAGAGGACCATCAAGAGCACAGCTCGCTACGCGATCCGCTGCGGCCCAAAGCAGTTCACCTCATACCTTACAGGTGAATATTTTCTCTCCAGGTCCTCTAGCTTCCTCCCGCACTCCAAAACATGACTGTTAGGTTCATCGTTCTGCGTGCACAGTCATTTTCTGTGTCTCTGGTAGTCTGTCCAGTGTGTACCCTGATTCTCGCCCAATTACTGCAAGTGCTAGAAATAAGTGCCAGCTCCCAGAATAAGTGTTTATTATTACTTTTTTTAAAGGCTTTATTGGCTCTAGTGGCCCAGGATAATCGTGTTTAGATGATGAATGGATGGATATCGGTCAGGTTTTTGTCTTTACAAATCAATAGCTATTTTTTCTAAACAGATATGGGCTCTTTGGTGCTGGAGGTTCTGACTAAGCCGAATCATTTACCAGTCGCTCGGGCTCAAGTTGCTGGGATCTCCCGTCTGTCTCTGTCGCAGCCTATTAGTGGATTTTACACTCTAGTGTCGCCAACCTCAGAAAAGCTGGGAGAAGTCCAGGTGAGCAGACTGATCAATTTAAAACTTTGTGTGCAATAACAAACTTTACTGGATGATAAATTGTCCTAGTAATTATTGCGATAAATGATGATATTGTTGTTTTGAGACAATTTTCAAGTAATATAATGATCATGGCATAATGATGCAAGTTCTCCCTCAAAAAGACTAACAAACTTTATTTTTGTACAGAACACTCAACACTGGAACCGGAAGATATTTTAAAAATCCGAAATAAAAAACAGCAACCAAAAAAAAAAAAAAAAAAAGAAACCAAAACACACACAACTAAAACCACAAATAAAATGGATTATGATGTTTCTGTAAACAAAATTGCCCTTCAAAAAATATTAGTCCTTAACATGGAAATTATCAAGCTCATTTTAATTTATCATGCAAGCAATTAATTGTTCAGTTGCCTTTTACAGGCTTAAGTGTAACTGAAATATTCTGTAATACTAAAATATGTTGTTTTTCATCTCCAATCTTGACTTCTTAGGTCTCCCTGAATCTGGAGCCTCTGACTGAAGCCTACAACAGCAGCAGCTCGGCCCCCGCCACAGACACCAGCATCGATAAGCTGCAGGTACCCAAACTGACGGCCCTCCCGCCGCCAGTACTCGTAACCGCTGGAGGTGGGAAAGAATCCGGCGGGAGCAGTGGTGGAAACACACCAAGGTTTGGGAGAGTTACTGAACAAATACCTGTACAAAACAACCCCTTGCTTTTCTCCTCTGTTAATCTCTTGTGTTCCTTGCTTTGTTAATTTTAGAGGAAAAGACCACTTGTATTTTCAAAATGTCCAGAAGGATAAGACGACGCTGGAGAATCAGGTTCCTACGTGCAGTAAACTTCAAAACAGTGAAATTGTTGGGAATCCCTCGACAGCAGAGACGAGAAATAATGACATCATCTCAGGTCAGCAGCAACATCATTAACTGCGTTCCCATTCCAAATGAGCACAAATCTTTGTCGATATTCTGCTAATTTGAAAAAAACACAACATTGCAATGGCAACATTTCCATTAAATAAGAAATTAAATTAAAATAACATGTGAAAAAGCTTGTTCACTCGATGTCATTAAAAATCATGGCAGCGACAGATGTAAACAGTTACATGAGATGCATTCATAATTTAGCCATTTAGCTCATCATCTATCAGCCATCAGAGGAGACGTTGGTGTCTTACTCAAGTGTTGGAGCGACAAGCTGCTTAGACTTGGGAACGGCCATTTTAAGGAAATTGTAGTCTGACCTTTTACAGTAGAGCTATGGATTCAACACATTTAAATGACACATTTGTATGAACTGTGTGATGCTGTGAGAGCTCTGGAGCCAGCTGCACATTGTA
The DNA here is from genome assembly GCF_000485575.1 of Poecilia formosa. Lineage (NCBI taxonomy): Eukaryota > Metazoa > Chordata > Actinopteri > Cyprinodontiformes > Poeciliidae > Poecilia > Poecilia formosa. The sequence goes on from NW_006800146.1 coordinate 411,902, forward strand.
CTAAAAAAACAAAAACAAAACAAAAACAAGCCATCATCCCACTACTACTTCCTGTTATCTTCTTAGTCGTTTTCATAAATAGTAACATTCAGCTGTTTATTACGTGACTCATGTGACCCATAAAAAGTGTTTCCATTGCAGTTTTGTGAAATACAACTATTTAGCTATGGTCAAAAAACCACCTCATTCTAGCTCAAAAACCTTTTTCAAAAAACTTGAGTTTTTTCTAAACTGACATGTTTTCATCGGGCGTATTTATTTTCATAATTTCAGTTTGCACAATTTTATGGTTAATAGAAACGCAGCTAGTCAATCACTAATGTGCAAAAGCAAAAATGTCCAGTCATGACTGTTAACCTTTTTCTGGTTGCAGTCATTTTGGAGCGGGGAAACAAGCTCAGGAATGCAATGGTGGAGTCGGCTCTGAATTGTGACGTCGTCTCTTCTGTGCCTCTGAAGGACAGTCCTCTACCTCTCCCCAAGGACAATATCCAAACACCTAGAGAGTCAGTGGCTTTTATTTTTTAAAGATTCCAGAAATGCACATGTTTTTTAATACCTACTACCCTTCTTTATGTTTGCAGCTTGTTCCCTTCTACATCACGTATGTTTCTTCAGGATATCCTGCATGCACACTCTGGGGATGGACCCTTCCCCTCAGACAGTGGCCTGGACTGTCTGCCAGACATGGACAAAAGAGCTGTGGATCTGCTGCTTGGCAGGTAGACTCACTGGATTTGTGCCACTTACATTTTTCACCTAGTGTTATCACTTTACAATCACAAATGGTAATGCATTTTATTGGGATTGAGTAGTTTTGTATTCACCGCAGTTTTAAATTAGTAATTTGTAGAACCACTTTTAAAGGGGTGGTTTTATATAATATCAACTTTTTTGTGCTTTACATTATGTTAAAATGTTATTGCCTCATCAAAAACATACTAGAGTGTTGATATGACTCTTTCATGCATGTTTGAGAAATCCTTTTATCTCCATGGTAACCATTCAGCTGTACAAAACGTCCAGATGGACCAAGCACCACCTTGGATACACAGCTCATCCTCTGACCTGCAGTTTCCAATCTTCCCAGCTTCTATATTACAGAGCAACTCTCCCCTGTGACTCCCTCTCTCAGCTCCTCTAGACTAGCCAGCAGCAATTAGCAAGCACCTGATGCTACTGCGCATCTGCTAAGCTCATTATATGAGCCACTTCTCAGTGCAACGCTGGTAAAATCATTGTTAAAGGGTTAATAGAGGAGTGATGGTGTGATGACTTCCTGAAGGCGAAGTTTCAGAATGACCAGGAGTTTTTAAAGAGACACAGGCTGAATTTTAAGTTGTTAAATTACAAAGTCAAATTTGTTTTAAGCCATATTTGATAAAGGCATCATATTTATACTAACTGAAGGTAACATAGCCAATTGATTCTGCTATGAAATGTCACTATGTGCCTGGAAAATACAAAATACTGCCCCTTTAAGTACGAGTCAAGCTGGAAGTCTTAGAGTATGTATATAAACTTTGCAACAACCATTTTGTCAAAAACAATCAATATCTCAATATAATGGTTACTGGGAAAAAAAATTATCATTCATTTTTTTTGTGTTAAAATCAATACAAACAGACCAGTTCAGATTTTCCCAAATTGTTGCATTTTCTCCGCCTGCAATGGTGCAATGACAAACCTTTCCTCTCCCCCCTGAGCTGCTGGATGTTTTAAACTCTGTTAACATGACGATCACAGCCAGATAAATCTAGTCTATCACATAAAGTTCCAATAAAATGCAATGGAATAAAAAAAATTTAGGGGGTGTAAAAACTTTTGCAAACACTCAATGCAGAATTGTATTCAGGTGACATATGAATGATAATTTAAATGCAGATTATTTCTGTTTCCTATTCAAGCACCAGATTTTATTTTTTATTTTTATTGCTAAAAATGTTTGTAAACCTTGCCTCAGATATATTATAAAATCAGAATTAAAAAAAATTACATTTGTTGTGTTAATGTGACAAACCTTTTGCAAATATTGTGTTTTTTATTTCTTTATTTGACCTTTATTTATACAGGTTGTCTGACTGAGATCCAAAATCCCATTTACAATAGATTCCTGTTTTTATAAAATAAAATTACAAATGAAGCAACAAAACAAGCAATTAAGAAATTTGACTTAATTAGATAAGCCAATAAAATATGAGCTAAAAAGAAGAGCCAGTTTCATAAGATTTCCCTTTTTGTCTTAGAATAAATTTGAATTGTTTCCAGCATTTTTTAATTTGTTTTCTGTTTCCCCCCAGCTCTGTGACATCTGAATTGCCTCTGTGGGACATCCAGGGGTCACCTCCTGAATCTTTCTCCGGCCACAGCAGTGTGTGTGGAGACAGCGAGCTCAACGATCCGCTTTACGATCAGAGCTTACTGGAAAATCTGTTTTACAAAACTCCTGTGAGTATTTACTCTTTATCTTTTAGTTTTAGCCATTTTTTTCAGGTGACAGCTTATTGAAGTTATTGTTTTTAAGCACTCAGACACTGCACCAGATTTGGCAGGGGACAACAGTCAGGGAGCAACAACATCCAATAAACCTCATCCAGAGAAACCAAGGCAGTCTGAACCTGGGATCAGCCAAAGGTAAGAGCCCCAAAAACAACATTTCATCTAAAAACAGCAAAGGCTGTTCTGACCCACATTTTGACTTTTTTCAGTCCAAATTTAGATGAACAGCAGTTTGCAGATCGTGGCGATGATCTCTACTCTTCATTCAGTGCAGAGCAGCTCAAGTTGCTGAGTCTCATCCGAATAGCAAGAGTTACCGTTGAGTCGCTCGCCGTTCCTGCAGGCAGCTCAGCCACCACAACCAAGAAGGCCGTCAAAGGGAAACCTCCCCGCCCATTGCCCAGCAAGAAATGGTAAAACAATTAGTAATGTTATTTTTAGCTAAAGCTCATCTTAGCATTTGTATTTGAGAATCTCTGAATCTCTTCTCTTTTTTTATAGCACGTATTTTGTGGAGTATGTTTTTCCAATGACTTCAGCCTCGGGTCAGTTTGGGCGGAGTAAAGGTGGAGATGTAGACGTGACCAGAGCCGTTTCCAGTAAAATCGCTTTTGGAGGTAACTCTTCCTGTTATTTGTAACTGAGCCATTAGTCAGATTGATCTTGGTGAATTGGTTATTGAAGCAATCGATTAATCGTTAACTGGAATATATAGAGACTTTAAAAATTTCTGAAAGAACAACACACTCGGAGCAATAATTAACCCAAAGCTGTACAAAAATATCTACATTTTTCTTTTAAAAAAATAAACATTAATTAGTAAATATGTTCCACGCAGAATTCATCTAGTGGTAGTTTTAGCTTCAATTTTAGGTTTGAATTTAGTAAAAAATGTCTTAATAAGAATCTTTTGGAGTCCAGTTATTAATTGGTTAATGCAGAAAATCAACAGATCTGCCCTACACTGTATTAATGTAAAATAAAGCAGAAAGTGCAGAGCTTTTAACATGTTGACTTTAAAAGTATTTTTTATCTGCAGATATATTCTTTGCTACAAATGATCAAGCTTTCACAAAGAAATGCTGTTATTGCAGTAAAACGTTTTATTCTCATTTGAAAAAAGATATTGATTAATTTGATTATTTGCATTTCAATGTTGTATAAAGAAAGGTTAAAAAAATCTACAGAATCTGCCATTTTTTGTATCCGAATAATCCATAATAATCATTACTAAAATATACGTTAGCTGCAGCCCTGCTTTGTAAAACTGTTCCTTATGGTGTTTGTTTCTGATGCAGCTTCTCTGTGTGTTTCTTTAAGCTGTGAAGTTCCACCAGCTCTCTGTGTTTCCTGTCCACTTCAACACCGCAGCGATCAAGCTGTGGTGGGAAAGCGAGCTCACTTTCAAGATTTACTCAAGAAAGAGTGACCAGAAAAAAGTAAGTTACTCAGACACTTTGATTACTACTTTAGTTAGCTTCTACAAACAATTTTATTTATAGAAAGCAAGCACATAACAGGCAGTGAGATGTACACATTAAGATAAATACTAATTCTAATTTTTCTATCCCATCTGACCACTCAGTTTACAGGTACGCAACAAGCCTCATTCACCCTTAAACATCCTAATCATTTACCCATTCGTACGTTATACTGATACTGGAAGACAGGAAATAAACTCTCAACCATCTGATAGCCATACAGATACTTTTCCCAGTTGTAAGCAAATGTATCAAAATGTTTTACAGAAGTTAAAAATAAAATGACAAGTGTACAAACAGCATGAGATCTAAGTGAAATAATAATAGAAAACCAATCAAAACCGTCAATTATAATGTAAAACTGATGAAACAGTCAAAATTTAAGGAGTAAATAGTTGATATGTGACTAAGTTTGGATTAAAGTAAAATTAATTATGAGAAATTCTGAGGATATCACTGTAGAGGATAGGACTAAGTGGAAGGAGAGAGAGAGAGCGAGAGATGGTGAATCGCCGTGGCAACCCCTGAAGAGAAAAACTGAAGCACGAGATTATTTAATAAAAATTTTAAAGCCCTTGAAAATGTATTTTAATCCTAACTATAATAATAACAACAAAAGTAAAATCTATATGTTTTTGGCTCTAAGAAGCTGATTAATTTTTAGGCTGATTTGTAGAGTTTTTTAAATGTATGATCAGTAACCTTCTGCTGGTGGTGTACAAATTTTAAACATAAATGCATTTTTTATTTTTTTCCCCATTTTTTAAATTTTTGCTACTTTATTAATTTAATATACCTTTTTATAATAAGGTTAATTAAAGCAGCTCAAGATATTGATCATTTGCCGGTGTAACAGGTGCTAAAAATGTTTTCTCTCTGCTTTTGCAGCCTGTTTTTATTGGTAAGGCCGTTCACGCTCTGCGCAGTCTACTGCAGAGCCAGGAGCTGAGTCAGTCTGTTGTTTTGCCAGTTTGCGGCTCTGAGGGAACCAAAGAAACGCGGCACATTGGACCTCTCACAGTAATTTTTAGCTTTTTATTTTACTTGTTTATTTTTGTAAGCAACAAAGTTAAGGGGTTGTGACCTAGTTGCTATATATTTTGCAGGTTTCCATAGAACTAGGAACACACAGCAAAAGTTTCTCTAATGAAAAAACAGGGAACGTGGTTGCGAAAGACACGCTGCCTTTGAAAATCGCAGCCAACCCCGAAAGAGAACATGTTGGAAGATCTCAGCGTTCTGACATGGAGGCCTTATCGGCTCCAGGGATGGATCATCCCAGGCTGAATGTTTGGACTCTTCAGACACATACGAGGGAACCGTCGAATCCTCCCAGGATCCGAAGATCTCCGCTTAAATCTTCTCAGGCCGAAGAGGAGCCCCAAGTCCTTCTGCATGCTTTACTCATGGTTCCAGATGGGAAGAAGTTCAGCTGCGGGCCGCAGCAGGCTCCAAACGTCTTCTTGAACTGTAAGCTGTTCTGGTGCGATGAGACGGCCAGATCCACGGTCAGCTGGGGCCGGTCAAACCCCACCTTCAACTTTGTTCAGGTGGGTTCAAGAAACTCAGCCGTCTCCATCGGTCTGAATCACTTAATTTAATTTCACTGCCATTCTTGCTAAACGTGTCTGTTTGTTGCTAACCATCTTTTCTGATTTAATCTTTGAAGACTTAAATCACTAAGAAATCTGCTTTTCCTCGGTGAATATTTAGAAAGTCATGTGTTTTTCCACTGTATTTATAGTTTAAATAGCTTTTGCTGTCCTACTTCTCTATTTTTGTCCAAGCACTTTAAATAATTTTCTGTGAACATTTAGACATCACAACCTACTTTGTGGTTTTAATTTAATTGTGCATCAAATAATGTACAGAGGGATGTAAAGGTGCTCTCATTGTGATGTATGAGGAGAGAAGCGAGTAGATTTGCTGGGACACACATTTCAGTGAAAATGTAAAACAAAAAAACAGATTACAAAATAAACCAAATATGATTGTCTTTTTTGTTGTTGTTGTTTTTGTGTAAAAGGTAACACCAGTGGGATTAACAACAAAACTTTTAGAGCGTATGAAGGATAACATGATGGTGATTGAAGTATGGCAGAAAACTGGAAGCTCTGGGAACGATCGACTCTTCGGCCTCGTTAAACTACCTTTACATCAGTTCTACGTGTCATTTAGGTAAGACAACAAAAACAAGTCCATTTTTTTTTACAACTGTACAGGGAGTTATTAAGCAAAATTGTCTTTTTGAGCTTTATGTCATGCTATAATATTAGCCCTCACAAAAACATACCTAGAATTTTGAGGTTCAGTGTGGAGTGGTTTTACTAAAAAAAAGTTTATTAGTCTTTGAGAGGGCGAACTTGCATTATTATTGCATCATCAATATAATGCTTGAAAATGATCTCAAAACAACAATATTATTTTTTATCTCAATAATTACTGGGAGAATTTATTGTCCAGCAAAATTTGTTATTATGACAGACCTACATCCATTCAAACTCGTTAGCAGTAAACAAGCTGAAAGTTACCTTATTTACTTTCTCCTCTGAGGGGCGCTGTTGTGCAATTTAACACTTAATTGTGAGCTGTGTCACACATGCCATCAATATGATAACTTGCCAGAACTGACTGCAAACTGGGCAGCAGGAAACCCTTTTAATGGTATTCGATATTTTCCTTCCTTTTCTTACTTTCAGGGACCCAAAGATCACCCAGCTCCTTCTGCAGGCGCAGTACCCAGTTTTAGGGGTCGACTGCTATATGCCTGTCGTTGACGTGTTCTCAGGCTGCTGCAGGGGAAACCTCAGGGTTGTTCTGGCTATGGGTCGGGCAGAGCAGATCATCTCCCTCCAGCGCACCAGAGATGAGGAGTACGACTCGTCTCTTCACCTGGTGAGACCGGTTCACATGCTCGATCACCAGCCACACCCACAAACAAAGGTATGTACTCAGCACTTCAAATATGTAATATAAGAGCTGTTACTCTGCTTTCACTTAAACATATTTGCTTACTGATGTGAAAAGTAGAATTGCTGATTACATCAGTGAAGAACTTTAAACAGTCTCAGAGCCTCACCCTCTTCTTCTGCTTATGCTGCATAAAGGCACTTGTACAATTATGTCAATGCACAAATACTGAAATATTGTGACACCTTTGCTTCAATTACTTTTCTTAAATAACCTTTAACCCCAGCCTTTGTCTTTCAGGTGAATGCAGCACAAGTGAGGATTATGAGGGAGCATGTGTTTGTTCTAAGAGTGGAGAAAGTCAGTGGGCTGACCCCTCTGCAGTCAACAGTGTGGGGAGAGGCTGACTGCTACGTTCAGTACAGTTTCCCCTCCCAGGAGTTCAGCACTGCCTCCAACGTTGATCCGAGCCTTGTAGAGAGCAGTAAGGCCGCCCTTAAATAAAAATAAAACTTTAAACCTAAGTCTGTCGCAATAAGCAGTTTAATGGATTAATTGTATGATAAACGATCATTTCCATTCTGATGATTAGTATTTTTTGAAGGGCAATTTTCCTCACAGAAGCATCATAATCCGTTTTATTTATGGTTTCGGTTGTTCGTGTTTTTATTAGAGATTGACCAATGAAGGTTTTTTTTTTGTTTGTTTGTTTTTTTTAAGGCCGTTACCGATTCTTTTTACATCAATCCAACTGATCCCGATATGTGCTGCCAATTTTTTTTTTCATCTGGAAGCCAGTATTGCTTTTTCATTGTTCATTTACATGATAAAAAATCACACAATCATAACGAATGTTACACAAGTCTCAATTTATTAATGTAACATATTAAGAATTGGTGGCAAACAATATGGAACATTTGACACCACTGAGACAGAGACAGGCTTTCAAAGTGCAGATGGAGCTAAACTAGACAGTTAAAAATACAATGAAAGTTGAAAACTTGCCCTTGTTGTTGTTGACATTTAGTCTTGTAACGTTACCAGCTGCTCTCTAGCATGGAGGGATCGGAAAAGCGTTTGGTCACGTTATCTCAAGGCATGGCTTCTGGATGCACTCATGGATCAGTGAATGCATACTCGTAACAGCCGACATTGGACAAAGAAATAAGAACAAAACACAAATATCATCCCAAAATATTGGTTGGGAGATGTATTGGTCAACCTCTAGTTTTTATTTCCGTTTTTTTAATTGGTTTTGTTTGTTCCGTTTTATTTTCGATACTTAGAATATCTTCCAGTGTTAAGTGTTCTTTGTAGAATTAAAGTTTATCTTTGAGAGGGCAAATTTGTAATTGTATGTATCAGTATATTAAGGTACTTAAAAATGGTCTCAAAACCATCAAGTTATTATCGCTTATTGTTATTATTAGCGATAACTACAACATTATCTCTTATTGCCATCATTTCTGGGACAGTTTATCGTCCAGTAAAATTTGTCAGTGCGACAGGCCTATTTAAACCCAACATGTTACCTTCCTCTTAGCCCTAATTCTTCCTCCACCAGATTTGAACCTGAAGCCATATCGTACCATTACCACTCTTTGCGTCCCGGATCCGGTGTTTGGTCACACCGAGACTCACGTCCTTCTCGCTCCTGAAGGAGTTCCTGTCCAGCGACTGCTGCTCAGCTCGCTGTCGAGTCAAGGCCTGAGTAGTGGAGGAGGCGTCCACTTTGAAGTGTGGTGCAGGTAAGTGTCATATTAAAAGGGACATGTTATTCAAAATTCCCATTTTGCATGTTTTTGTACTTCCATTTGGCTTTTGACTGCTACTAAAAATAGCCTAAGTGCTTAAAAAACACCTAGCTCTTTTTTGGCAATAAGTTAATGTTTTTTGGTGTCTGGAATTCTTTTTTTTTTTCAAAAACTTCCGTTGCAATGTCACATATCAGTAGGCATTGCCCTTCTCCTAACAATCCCAGCGACATGCTGTCTGTCACCTAGCAACCTAAGTGGAGCTCCAGGAGGTTTGGTCAGCTGGTTTTTACCATTGTATGCGCTGTGCAATGGCTGCTGGAAAACACAAGCGATTTGGGTAACACTTTATTTGAAGGGGTGTGCATAAGACTGACATGACACTGTCATAAACATAACATAACACCTGTCATGAACATAAAGAAGTCTTTAGGAATGTTTATGACAGTTGTCAGGAAGTGTCATTCGGTAAATAATGACACTTTTAATGCAAAGTTGCTCTAAAAGTTGCATTGAAAGTCCATTAAAAATGCCAACTTTGATTTAATTGTCATTATTTACAAAATCATGCAAAGTTGGCACTTTTAATGGACTTTTAATGCAACTCTGCATTAAAAGTGTCATTATTTACCAAGTGACACTTCATGACAACTGTCATAAACATTCATAAAGACTTCTTTATGTTCATGACAGGTGTTGTGTCATGTTTATGACAGTGTCATGTCAGTATTATGCACACCCCTTCAAATAAAGTGCTACTGCGATTTGTTGTTGACTTCCTAGCCAGAAACCACTTGCTGTATTTTTTATGGTTGAGCAGGAAGCTCCACTTCTGCTTTTCAAAGATGTACGGTTGTATAACTGCGCATCTGTTTGCAGCCATTTTCACATGCGAGTACACACTTTAGTTGGGGGGCGTGTGTTTACATTTATAGTGACAAGATGCCCTGAAACAGCTTGTTTTGAACGGAGCTCAAGATAGACAGGGCTGAGCAAACTGAAATTTAATCATCCAAGAATGATTTTGTTAAAAAAAAATTAATGAATATGTTTTGCATAGGCCATTGACCTATCCTAACCTGTTGAAAGAATCACCTTTACAGGCTGAGTATTTTGTCTTGGCTTTGACATAATATGGTTACACTGTACACATGTCCCTAAGTTGCTGTTCTCATTTAGTAACATTAAAACTCCAACATTTCCCATTCTGAAAGCTGCTGGTTTGTTTACTCGATTCTCATCATGTTTCTTTGCAGATATTATTATCCAAATGTCAGAGATCAGCTTGTGGCCAGAGGATTGCTTCCCCTGTCCAAATTATGTGCCATGGCAACCATGCAGAAACAACATCCTAACGAGGCTCAGATGTTCTCCCTTCCCCTGGTTCCAAGGACTGAGGACCACTCAGGATTTCAACCTCAGCCTTCAGGTAAGCACATGCACATCTATAAAGGTGATCCAGATGAACAATAACAACAATAACAATGTGTCTAGCCTGTTTTTTTTTGTTTGTTTTTTTTTTCCTCCTCAGGTTTGCTGGATATTTGCATTCGCTACAAGCACAGGCCTGTCCGACCTGAAGAACAGGCTGGTAGAGGAGCTGCTTCCCGTGTTGTGATGCTTGTGGTTCAAGTGCACAGAGCGTCTGGGCTGAAGGCAGCAGCAAGGTACACTATCAAACCCGGCTCAGAACAGATTGGAGTGTTTTACTGTGATTCATCTATGTAATGTTCACAAACGGAAGGTCATAAAGTGATAAATACTTACGTATATAAAGCTTTAGAAACATATTCAAGTTAAAGCTGAGCATTTTTGTACTAGTACAGTAACTCCTGGTTCTTTTTCCTTCCATCCTCTTTTCAATCTTTCCAGAGCAATATCAGAAGAAAACAATCAATTCAGCCATTTAACGGAGGTCGGGGTGAACCCTTTCGTCACGGTCCACCTGTCCTTCTTACCTGACAGCGAGAGGAGGTGTACCCGCACTGCAGCCAGGACCTTCTGCCCCGACTTTGACCACCACATGGAGGTGACCTGTGATCTGTTGCTGCACATGAGCAGCGGGGAAACCTGCAGCCTGGCTGAGCAGCTGGAGCAGGCATCTGCCGTCTTTACTGTCTGGAACAGAGACAGTCAAAAAGGTTAGAGGAGCTCAGCTTACCTCAGACCCAAATTTGATGAGAGTCTTATTTGGGTCTGAGTTAGCTCACCTTTGTGATCTGAGCTCACAAAGGTGAGTTTGTGTTTCTAACATTTCTGTTCTGTTCTCTTGCAGCATCTCCTGAGCAAACACAGATCATGTTGGGTTCTGTGAAAATACCACTGGTTGATCTCATTCATAAAAGAACAGGTCTGTTACTTATTTAAAAAGTGTGATGGGGCAAGCTGCTCTCTTTAATAAACACAGAAGTTAATTCATGTTTTTCTCAAACATTTAGGTATTTCTGGCTGGTTCGGGCTGTATTTAGTTCGTAAAAAACGTCCTTCACAGTCGGAGCACATCTTGGTCGGTGGCCTGGAGCTTTCCATCAGCTTCGCTCACCACTCAGATAGAGAAAGGGTCATTAAAGCTGCCGAGGGTTTGGGCTGGGAAATGGCACAGCAAGATGATGAAGAATCCTGGGAAGAAGGCATGAGAAAACTCTCACTGACTTTTTCGATGCCTAAAGTGTGGCTTCCTGTCCATTGTCTGCTTCCTCCGGGGATGAGCGAGCTTCAGCGCTCTACCTACTGCTACATCAGATACAAGTTCTTCGACCAGGACGCCGTCTGCTCCCGACTGAAACACCCATGTGTTGAGGGCGACCAAGCCACGGTGAGCTTTGAAGGAAGTAGAACGGTGCAGCTGAGAGTCACTCAGCCTTTGGTGTGGTATCTGCGAGAGGAGAAACTGGAGGTCCAGGTCTGGGTCACCTTCTCTAAAAACAGGACTACAAGGCCAAGCGATTCAGACCGACTGGTGGGGTCTGCATTTGTTGATCTGGCTTCTCTTGCAAAGACTCCCAAGCAGAAGCAGTCACTGAGTGGTATGTAAAAAAATTACTTATTGCCTAATTCAGGGTGACCACACATCCTTAAAAAGTCTTACATTCATGAAGCTAAAAATTAGCCTTATAATTGAAATACATTAGAAAAATGTAAGTTAGCCTTAAATACATGAATTGCAGGTCTTACATTTTGTTGTGGCAGAACTATTAAATCTCTGTAGTTTATTTTTCTCTTGGAACTTTTTTGTCTGGCAGAAGTCTTAAGTTCTGCCGGACATTAGGTCATTAGATTCTGTGACTCGAGGAGGTTGAGGCTAAAGCTAACTAGGGCTGGCCAGTAAATCAGTAACAAGATATATCAGGATAGACACTTGATCAATATCAATAGATAACACGTCAGAATGTTAAATACATATGTAATATTCACTGAACTCTGATCTAGACGCACAGCATTCTGGGGGATGTAGGCAAAGGAGAGACTTTAGCCGCTCAGTCTCTCACGGCCGGTTAAGCAAAGTGAATGGTATTCAAGTAACTCAGTCACTCTTTGGTTACCTAGCAACAACTTGTTTAACTTGCACAGCAACGATTTAAGGTTTCGCCTCCAAGTGAAAACTGTGGATAAAACAGAAGAGGTCATGTCACCAGTTTGGCAGTATTTCAGATATTTAAAACAAGAAACTAATTAATTATTGATATCGACTGATAAAAAATGCTTATATCGCTACCATATCAGCCATATCGTCCAGCCCTACCACTAACCAGCCTCCCAAAACCCTTGCTAGCTCGCTAGCTTTTTTGCATCTTTTATGGGTACAGTGTACATTTGTCATTAGTTGGCTGGACGTTTGTCTTTGCCACTGGCTTACTTTTGTTGTCAACCCGTACAGTAGTACATGTATTCTGTGCAACATATACTTAATTTTCTTTTGTATATTTCTGTCATGATACTGGTCTTAAATTTCATTCATAATGCTCTTAAAAAGCTCTTAAAAAGTCTTATTTTTGAGTTGGTGAAACATGTAGAAACTCTGTTTATTATGTTTCTGCAGGAGTGTACCCATTGTTCATGCGCTCTGCCGCCGATCTACAAGGCGCAGCTCTCAGGGTGCACATCACATCATCGGACGGTTCTGTTCCCACAAACCTGTTAGCTGCACATGACACCCAGCTGGACTCTGATAGTCAGGAGGAGATCTTATTGGAGGAAATGGAAGAAGCACATGGCTCCCCGTCTGCTCCCAGAAAATCGTCACACACCCGGAGCACACACAGGAGTAAACCCTCCAGGGAAACTCCGGACCTGACATCTGCGCATCACACAGAGGTGAGCGTGGAAGACTCTTTCCCTGTGACTGTGGCAGTGGACCGAGCCATGCACCTCAATCTGAAAGGTTAGTATGTTATGTAAAGCATTTAATGTTTACTTTACTGTGTTTTATTGGGATTTTATAAGATGAGCCAACAGAGTTCAACATCATGAAAAGGCAAAATGGTGCATAGTTTTCAAAATCAAGAAACAATCAAACTATGGAGTGTATTTGTTTTTAAAGTCCTTGAGTCAATCCTTTGTAGGGCTCTCTTTGACTGTCATTACAGAAACAAATCTTTCAGGGATCATCACTACCAGCCTTGCATGTTTAACACTGAAATTATTGTCCACTCTTCTTCAAAACGGGCAAGTTTACAGTTTATGAACTGTATGTAGTTCTTAAACTCTAAAGGTATTCTGAACGGATGTTGCAAAAATGTCTTTTTCTTTTGGAAACCATTCATCATTTCCCTTACACTCTGTACACTATGTTGTACACATGGATGTTTATCACATAAAATCCCCAGAAGTACATTGCCTTGTTTAGATGACAGAGAATCTAGACCAAACAAGTGTTTCATTTTCCCCCAGCTTGTCCTCTTACTGAACGCACCGAAGGAACTCCTTGTTGCTGTGTTTCATACGTCACCGCTGACTCGTCTGAACCAGTTTGCACATCTGTTGTAACCAACACGGACTGTCCTGTGTGGGACCATCAGCACGAGTGCAGGTCTGCTTTCTACACAGACCTCAAAGTAAGCAACACATTTGCAACAAATTAACGTGTTTGCTTTACATTTCCAGGCTTTCAAAGGAGCTGCTGGTCGATCCACATCAGTTTCTTGTGTTCAAAGTGTGGCACAAAGGAGGTATTGTGAGAGGAATAGTGATTTATGATGTTTTGGCTTGTTTCGTAGTATTATTTAACCATTTTGATGTTTTACGTCTGCAGAAATGGAGCGGGTGATTGGATTTGCCACTGTAGACCTGTCTCCTTTACTCTGGGGTTTCCCATCAGTGTGTGGTTGGTACAACATCACAGACTTCAGTGGCCAGTGTCACGGTCAGATTAAAGTGTCTATAACTCCTTTGAGGGGAGTCCAGGACCTTCGTGCACAGAGAAAAAGCACCAACGATGAAGCTGCCAAAAACTCATCAGTAAGTGTGCTGTTTTGATGAAATGTAATATCTGGTGATTTCTAAATTGTGGTTTCTAAATCTCAAGCTGAGAATGGGTTTATTTCCAGGCTTTGTTTCAGACCAGTCCTCTCAGCTATCAAACCACAGCCATGTACAGCAGCTTCCCCTCCCACATCAGCAGATTCCCAGAGCAGAAGATCTCGTCGCCAAACCACAGCGACGTGCCGTTCTCTGAAAGGTTAATACTCTCACAGCTTGACGATATCCAAACAGTTTTTGTCCTTTTCATTAATTATTTCATGTCGCAGGCCAAGTGAGAATGATCGTCATTTTGAGCACATGGACAAAGTTCGTCTTTACCACCAGAATCTGCAAGAACAAACGGCGTCTCACTCTGCCTGTGGTGGCCCGACCTGTGGTGGCCCGACCGGCGACGTTAATCCCTCCAGCTCATTTTTGTTTTCAGCACTCAGGTATTCAGATGAATTTTTTAATTCCCATTCTTTACCTTTACATTAGGTCTGAAACAATTAATCAGAGTTATTGTGATGAATCGATTATTAGAATAATTGTCAATAGGCCTGTCACAATAAACAATAAATCAATTAATCAAATGATTAATTAAAAGAAACTCAATCATTTTAATTTTCTTGATTTATCATTTCTCTTTTCTCTCTGTTTTTACCAAAAACTGAATGATAAAAGTTTTCAGTCTGGTGGTTTGGTCTCAACTATCCTTTTTTTGAAAGATACATTTATTTATACAGACTTCAAATTAATTTTATTTGTCTTTTCTGTTGTTTTATTTATTTATTTCGGATATTTCAAATGTCTTCCAGTCCCAGTGTTTAAATGTTCATTAGAATTGAAAGTTTATTTATCCATGACAATGTGTTCTTGCATTATTATGCCATTATTACTATTACATTACTTGAAAACGGTTTCAAAATAACAATCTTATCGCAATAAATTTTGGGACAAATTATAATCCAGTAAAATTTGTTATTGTGACAGTCCTAATTGTCAAGTGATTTAGTGGTCAATTAATCGTAAACATAATTATATAGACTCATAAAAGGCCGTTTGCTGAACGGACAGTATACCCAAACAAGTCATTAAAGTAAATCTATAAAAAAAATATTGCATTTAAGATGAAAACCCTTCTCTGTGTGTAAATATGTTTTAAAAATGTGAAAATGTATTTTTAATATTGTATATAAAAATCTTTAAAGTGGTTCAATAAAAATATCTGCATAATGTGATTTCTTTTTTTTGTCTGATTAATTGATAGACCATCACAATAATCAATTATTAAAATAATCATTTACATTTGACACTTTTTAAAAAAAAAACTCACGGTACCAATATAAAACTACTCATATTTTTATGACAGGAGAAAACTTGGCGAGCTTGACAACATTCAGCGATACTTCAACCGTAAGCTATCCACTCCTACTTTCCCGCCTGCGACTGAACAAGATGGCCACAACCAAGACGTGGATCGGGGGGTGTTGGAGACCGACACGAGTCAGCTGCTCCTCAAGTCCAACCAGCTTGTTGGGGAAGTCAACAACATCATCAGTGGTGAGCTTCTTCACAAATATTAAAAATATAAAAAGATCGGCCAACCGATTCTGATCCAATTTGTATTTGATTTTTTTGTTCCATAAAAACAAATGTATTACAAAATACCAAGGTAAAAAGTTGGAAAAAAAGAAAAAACAATGTTTATCCTACATAATAAAAACAATACCCAGCAGTTATGACTCAAACATTTTACAAAGCACTGCACAAATGAGTAAGACATAACAACAGATATACAATAAATTAAAGCTATAAAACATGCTTTAAAGCTGCAGTTTGTTACTTTTATTATTTTTTTTTACATATTTATTGAAACTGTCTCTATGTTTTGACAGTTTGGTACAAGACGGATAGACTGGGAAAAAAAATTGAGTTCCACTGCTTTCAATCAGCGCTAACTAGAAACAACCAATCAGAGCCAGGAGGCGTTTCTTGGCGCAGTCAAACAAGCCCGATTATATGTCTCATATTATACTGTCATGACATAGTTAAAGGTTTAACAAATATGTTTGCATTAAAGTATAATTATTTACAAAATAATACAAAGTTGGCACTTATAAGGGATTTTTATTGCAACTTTTAGAGCAACTTTGCATTAAAAGTGTCATTGTTTACCAAATGACATTTCATGACAACAGTCATAGATATTCATAGAGTCCTTCATGTTCATGACAGTGTCATGTCAGTCTTATGAACACCCTGTCAAATAAAGTGTTACCCATTTTTAAAAAATAAAAGTTACCTACTGCAGCTTTAATACAGTTATGCAATAAAATATTAATGATAAATAAATTGGATAATATTTTTAACATCAACCTCTTTTATCAAACCACATCTGACAACAGAAATCAAAATTGTGCAGTTTTGGTTTTTCTCTTCTCTCTTCATAATTTGGCTTGTCTTTCAGGTCTACGAGGTCACTTCCTGGAAGCGATTCCTTCCAACACTCAGAGCTCATCAGACTCACCTGTTGAACGCAGCAGCCCTCGGGCCAACCCAGACAGCAAGTCCAGTCCAAACAGAGCAATTCATAATCGTTTGGATGTTGCATCTCCGCTGCCTGTCGATACGTCTGAGGACGACACCGACTCTGACCACGACGACAAAAAGGACGAGCAAAGCAGCCAGGACAACCTGTCACAGGACGAACACCAAGAGGATTTTAGACAGGACGAGGAAGCTGGCGATGATGATAATGAAGAAGACGACGAGGATTTCGAGGAGGTGGTGCTGCAGCCCAGGCCTCTGAATGAGGTGACATCGCTAACAGACAGAACCAGTCCTTGGACCAGCATCCTGTCAGACCCTGACCTGGTTTCTGTAGAGAGCATAGAGGATCAGAAGGAGTCAGACATGAGTGAGAATGAGGAAAAAAGTCTGGAGGAAAATCGAGACGGCTGTCTTACCAATGAGAAACGCACGGACAATGTTCACCGTACAGAGAGAGACGATGACAGGATGCTACAATCCGGCCATCAGACAAAGGAGTCAAACAGCCACAACAGTTCAGATGACGCATCATCATCTCCACAGCCTGCCGCTGACACACACGGTGCTTCAGGAACTCAGGACATGGATGAAAACCAGCTCCAGACGTATCCTTAACCTAACCTAAGATGGCAGTCTTTGAAATTGAACCGGTTTGATTCCTGAATGGGAGCTGGAAGTCGAAAGCGACTCCAAGGTTGAGTGTGTGAGGAGGAGGTTACTGGCCATTTATCTGTCGAAACAGAGTTTTCAAAGAGTTTACTTTGATAATTTAATTTTTACATAAACATGTACTTTTCCTAATCACTTCTATATGCCACCATTTCAGAGTAGAAGCCTTTTATAAAGCTCAGTGACTTCAATAACTTGTAGTACATTCCTTTTTCAAATTTGATTCTTAATTTTTTTAAGTCTAATTTAACCAAATTAGTTTAAAGGCTTTAGCATTTGAAAAGTTTTAGACTTTGTTTTGAGCACTAATGAAGATTTTATATTCATTTATAACAGAGATATAGGACACTATCTTTAAGTCTTGTTGTTTTTTTAAACTTTTTACCTTAAGCTCATTGCCTGTGGAAGTTCCGAATTTCTTCCTCCCATCTCACCAACTGGAGGCGTCACTGAGAGCCATCCGTTTAGCTCCATCCTTCTCTAACACATCTTATGAATCTGTAAGTATTTTACAGCTTTATCTCTGATATTAAAGCCTTTGTTGTTATTCGTATTGGTATTGGTAGTTTCTGGTACTAACGTTTTAGAAGTTACGGTTTTTGAAATGCTCACAGTTTTCCTGCTCATTCCAGAGTCTCAAGTCTATTTACTGATATATCAAAGAAAATATTGGAGTTTTCTCCAGCTTAATGGAGAGTTGTTGTTGCTAATTGTTGCTGCACATGGATAGTTAAGTCAGTTAATAAACAATATGTTTAGTTAATTTATCAGCAATAGAAACATGCTGCATTTTTCTGTTTTGAATAAAAGAAGTAAAATTATGTTAAATTTGTTTTTTTATTTCTGTGTAAACACCATGGAACTGATTTCTACTCAAGGTAAGCATTCCAGCCCATACATTTCTCTAGGCCTAAAATTGTATAGAGTTTTTAGTTGCATTCAAATTATTTTCCAGAAGTAAATGAGAACCAATTTAGTAATATTTGCAGTTTTTAAAAATATACATATGTGGACAAAATTGTGGGTACCCTTCTGCTAATGACCAAAACTCCCAAATTAGTCACAGAAATAACTTGAAATTGACAAAAATAATCATAAAGAAAGATTTAAACACCTGTGGTCAGGTGCAGAAGTCTCATTGACTGCTACAGAATATGTCAATGAGCAACAAAATGTGAAATTACAGGTACCATCATTTTTGTCTAGGCCAGTTTCATTAGTTTTTGTTTTTTTAACTCTGCTGTTGAACCACAGTTCAAAAGCAATGTCTGATTTTCATTGGTTAATTTTCAACAAATCTTTTTATTATAATTGCTTTGTCAGTTTCATGATATTTCAGTGACCATTGTGGGGCTTTTCAGTCATTAACAGAGGGGTACCAACAATTTTGTCCATTTGTCTCCCCACTGGCTACTGCTGTTTATCAGATTGGGTTTATCAATAATATAACAGGAGTCGAAACTTTAGGTAAGGCTTTGAGAATTTTGAATTTTGACAAACAGTTGGCAGAATTTTGTTTAAATTCACCTTTGCTATGCTACATAAAATACCCAGATAAATTATAAGGTTGCTTTTTGGTGCACTAATAAAGCAGCTGATTCTGTTACATAAATAACTAGAAAACATTCAAGACCAATGCTAAAACTAACTACTGTAGTTACAGCAGTTAGTTACTACAGTAACTTTCTTACTAGAGTGAATGCTGGGAATTAGAACGGCACAACATTGCTAAGAAACCGGCTTAAGCCTGTTACTCAGTGTTTAATCCATGACTGTTTTTGTGAGTTCCACACATACAGCGTTCAGCAGCAAGTCTTTCATGTTAAAAAATTTAAAGAATGACTCGTTGACTTAGCAGGGTGACGCACCACAAGCACACAAGTCATTATTTTAAACTCTTGACATGCAATGACATGTCCCTGATTCTAATGTTTTTATGATTGAAGATGTATTTCTGTGTGATATTTCCAGGGTCAGAACTCCTCAGACCGCCGCCGCGTTCCCCCTCGTGGAGGTCCCCGTCAACGGCCGGACATGTCCCCTCCGTCCCTGAAGAAACAGACGGACAGAATCGCAAAGATATTCGCAGCTCGTTTTGATAAGTCCAGTTAGCTCAGTGGTTTTACACCACAATAATCATGTAACTTAATTTTTATATTTGTTTGTTTTATGAATAAATATTGAAAAATGTTCTGCACTTTGAACCTTTTGTGTTTTTTGAACTTGAGGTTTAGTGAATGTTACAAACCCTAGATGTAACCAAGCAGATGTTGTGGACGAATATCTGCATGGTAGACATATCTATACAATTTTGTTGGAAGATTTGGTAAAGATGTGTGAAAAGTTTAAAAATAGATTAATCTTTTATTGTACTAATGCACAATGTTTGCAAATTCAAGGCCCACGGACCAAATCTGGACCGACATATCTACCAATGTGGCCCTCTAGACCTCGGAAGGCCACCAAAATAGAAGTATTAATAGTAGTATTATGTACTTACCAGGCATGTTGTGCCATCTTATTAGCATCATCAACTATGTTACCTTCATTTGTTGTAAAATTGCTCTACATATCAAATATGACTTGAAAGAAATGGGTCTCTTTAATTGAACGCCTTGAAATTGGGCCTCTCTCTCTTTAAGAAACTCCTGCTCTTTCTGAAACTCTGCCTTCAGAAAGCCATCATAACATTGCTCCTTTTAACGCTTTTTCCAGCTACGAGAATTAGCTCGTATATTGACTGAAGCAGCTGTGCCATTCCACCAGGTGTTTGCTAATTTCTGCTGGTTAGTCTGAAGGAGGAGATTGGAGGTGTCAGGTGAGGGCTGCTCTGTGAGGCGGAAGCTCCGAAGAGGAGCTGCGTACTCGAAGGCGGAGCTAGATCCAACCAGACATTTAGCACAGCTGAATGGTTGCTATGGGAGACTAAAGAATTTCTCAAACATTTATGAAAAAAACAAGGCAAAACTCCAGGTATGTTTTTGATGGGGTAATAACATTAAAGCATGATGTAAAGATCAAAAAAGTCAATTTTACATCATACTTTAAATATAGAAAAATGTTAAATAATTCCTTTTCACAAAACCACCTTTAGTACCTTGACATATTGTTTCACCTCCACTCCAAATGCTTCGTACGACACAAGTTTGCCGGTAGAGCAGCACTGGTCTTCTCCTTACATTCCTCTTGGCACAATTTCTTTACATGGTTCAGATCTCGATCATCTTCAATGCTCATATGCATAGTTCTCTTCAGCTCTTGTCACATATCTGTTACCAGATTTAGAGGGCTGATATCAAGGGAAAATGTTTTTTTTTTTTCTTTTTGTGGACTTTCAAAGAGAACCACAGCACTCCAGAACTGTGGACTACCCAACGGTGGTCTTAAAAACTCACCCACATATTTTTTAAAAAATTCAGGGTTGTTTTTTTCCTCTCTACCTCTGAAAAAAATTGATTTAATTAAAGGTTTGATTTTTCAATATCTTCTAGAGTGAAGTTATGCAACCATAGTTGCCATAACCTCAGTAATTAGTCATAATAAATTAATTTTTAGCTTCTGTAATTATTGCAATTAAAATTGAGTTCATATTGAGCTGATACTCCAACCTGCGACAAAACATTTCTGGTTTAAACCAGCGTGTCACCAGTCAGACCAGCTGTCAAACCTTTGCGTCATCAAGCAGGTGAGTTGGGTGTTAAAAACACGCCCGCCGGCAGCCAGACGGTTGCTATTTTGTTCAGGCGTGTTCTGCACACTGTGTTCATTTTGTTTGTTTTTCTTTTTCTTCCTTTTTTTTCTGGAGAGGCAGTGCAACAGTCTCAGAAAAATCAGTTAACACCGTCCCATCAGGTTCTTATGCCAGGGCATCTGATTTTATCTGTTTTTCCTGCTTTCAGTTCTAAGTCACAACAAGTAATGGCACAAGAAGAGAACTCTACTTTAATAAGACACATTCTGTTTATTACCTGGAACATGATTGTTTGCTTCAATTTGTTATCGGTCATAAACTCCTGAAAGGATCCGGTGTTAACTTCAGATTTTGGGATGACTGAAAGCTTTGGATTGATTTTTGCTCTTTAAAGACTGCGTTGATCCTTTACCGTTTTGAACATGGCAGGAGGATCAGCAGCTGACTTGGCACCTACAGCTGCTGTCAAGATTTTTTCAGCTGGAACAGCTGGCTGCGTGGCTGACCTGGTCACCTTCCCGTTGGACACCGCCAAAGTACGACTGCAGGTAACAAAAAGCATCGCAACCAGGACATGTGGAACGGGTTTTACTGTTTCAAAAACATTATTTACTGCTACGCTCCTACACAGACTTGTAACTCTCCATAATTATCAGTACAAGCCGAAGTGACTTAAAGTCATTCATTATCTTTAACTTTTTATCCTTAAATTTGATCGGATTCAGGATAATAATAACAATAAGGTACTAAAAGATGAAAGTCCTTGGAAGAGTTTGCAGATTTGGATTTGATGGTTGTGGTGTATTTCAAAAGGCGTAGTTTGCCTCAGCATTTGTTTGAAACAAATCAAGTGCAATAGTTTTGGAGAAAGCATCTATTTAATGGTCTTCATGCAAGATTTCATCAGCTTGTCACTTTAAAGTTAAATACAAGGATTTGTAAAAGATGCTGTTTTATTCGTAATCTTTAAGAATTTTCCTTTAGCAAGACAAGTTACAGATGAAACTAGAATTCTGTCTAATTCTAGACAGAATTCTGGTTTATTGTGCATTGTTAATGCACAATTAACAATGTGCATTAATAATGCACATTGTTGATTAATGTGCATTGTTCTTACCAAATAAATTGAATTCAACTTTTTCAGTCATTATTATCCACTTCATGTCATCTCATCTTATAAAATAATCCCAGACCAACAGTTTTCTGAATCTTGTTTGGTGTTATTTTCTATGGGTTAATTGACATAAAATTAACTTTTTCCCTTTTTTTAGGCTTTAAGATGTTTGTTTTTTCTTTTGCTCCAACCTTTCAACTGTTGCTTTCACACGAATGAAAAAAACTTCTTTAAAGAATTATTTTCCCCTTTTTTTTTTTAAGAAAAACTCAGTTTCTTTTGTTCATCAAATAAAAACTGATAAGTGTGGTGCGTTTATATTCCAATCTCGTTACCTTGCTTGGACCAAACCTACCAAGACAATACTGCTGATTTAAGCTGACAGGCTGGGAACAGAGAACAGCAGCCAAGAGGCCTCTTATAATTAGTTGGGATTATCTGTGTACAGGAGGACTATTAGTAGAGTATGTTACAAATCTGGTCTTTAGGTTGGGCTGGAGAAGAAACAATAGTCAGAGTGAAACAGGGTGGTGGCAGAATCATCCTGTGGGGATGCTGATAAAAGACCAAACTGCTGGAACCTTTAAAAGCCTTCAAGCTAAAGCAGGATGACACTAAACATATAGATTGAACTAAGGTGAACTAATTTACATCAAAGCATGTAAATGGCTTAGAATGGCTTAGTCAAATCCCCATATCTAAATCCAATTGAGAATCATTGTCAAGCATTGAAAACCTTTAGTTCATAAATGCTTGCCATTCAATCTGACTGAAATGAGATATTTTGCAATAAATTGTTTCTTTTGTCAAAATGTCTGAAAACCATAAATGATCTCATTCTGTATGTAGGTTTTCACATAAAATCTCTTTAAAATACTTAGACATTTGTGGTTCTTAACGTGACAAAATGCTGAAAAACACACTGAATATTGACACGTCTAAAAGCATTCTAAGTATAAATCTCTTACTCTCAACAGTTTTTTTTTTATTCATTTATTTTTTTTTACCTGTAATATTTATCCAGGTCCAAGGAGAATCGAAGGACCTCCCTAAAGGCCAGAAGGCGACGTACAGAGGTGTATTTGGCACCATCATCACCATTGTGAGGGCCGAGGGGCCAAGGAATCTGTACAATGGGCTCCTGGCGGGGCTGCACCGTCAGATGTGCTTTGCCTCCGTCCGGATTGGTCTGTACGACACCATGAAGCAGCTATACGCCCAGGGAGCAGAGAGTATGTGCATTCTGACCAACACCACATGCCTGGGGAACCTTCAACAAGCTTCAGCCACGAACACTTTGAAATAACAGTCAAGGTTTTGGATTAAGTGTAGTAGTGTTAGGCTTTCAGTGTTGCACTTTCATGGTATAATTAGAAACAAGTCAGAATTACCTTAGCTTGTTGATGCAATAGCTGCACCAAGGAAAGACCTATCTAACATGTTGAATCTTTTGAAAATCCTGAAAAGCTGTACAGTACAATCAGTGTTTCTCTTGTTGGTGTCCAACAAACTGGTTTATGCTCAATAAAAACCACAGCATGAGTTCGACTGGCAGGCCAAGAAGAGCCAGTAAGACTGGCTCTGTGTGCCTGAACTGTCAAGTCTGGAAAGAGGAATTCATGATGTTACATGTAGACAGTAAAACTTTGACAGCAGATTTCATGGCCAACCCTACAATGACTTGTTTCTGTAAAGTTGCCTGTAGTCGCTAGTTGTCACAAACTGCTGTGTGACAGATCCTGGACTCGGGACCCGACTGCTGGCAGGCTCCACCACCGGAGCGATGGCGGTGGCTTTTGCTCAGCCCACCGATGTTGTAAAGGTCAGATTCCAGGCGCAGGCCCACCAGCCAGAGAACGGCTCTGTCAAGAGGTACAGCAGCACCACCGATGCCTACAGGACCATCGCCAGGGTGGAGGGCCTCAGAGGGCTCTGGAAAGGTATTTTCAAAGTCAAGATCTGTGCATATATACCAAACAGATGTTTCGTTTTTTATCTTAAATTCAAAAAGCATATATTTTTGAACAGTTTTAGCTTAATTACTGCTTTAATTTCTTTCAGCAAATGGACTTATTTTGAAAAATAGTTAATGATTATTTTGATAACCAATTTATCATAATTACTATTAATGGTTTCAGTTCTATCCACAACACTTTGAATTTGTCAGAGCACTCCTCCTCCCCCATTCTACTGGGATGTATTTCAAGAACAGGTTAAGCTTTGAACCCTCACTGGGTGCTAGACCTAAAACAACATGCACTGATCATTATGCTTTATCTATTTACACAATGCATAGATTGTGCATTTCAACTTTCTCAAAACGGTGGGAAAACTCTCCTTCTATGTCATGCATGTTTAAAGGCAGTATTATGTGTTTTCCAGGAAACATAGCACCATTTTATAGCACAATCCAGTAACTATGTTACCTTCAGTTGTTATAAAAACACTATATATATAAAAAATATGACTTAAATGAAAGTTTAGTTTGTAATTTAACACCTTGAAATTGGACCTCTGTCTCTTTAAAAACCTCTGCTCTTTCTGAAACTCTGCCTTCACTGAGTTATCACAGCATGGCTACTACCAGCGTTGCTCTGAGAAGTAGCTCTCATGAATCAAAAGAGATACTTTATAAGCTACTATCATAAGTTATGATGAGCTTAGCAGACTCATAGTTTGCTAATTGCTGCTAGCTAGTCTGAAGGAGCTGCATCTTGAAGGGTGCTCTAGGTCCACTGAAACATTTCGCACAGTTGCCATGACAGATTAAAGGATTTCTCATAACATGCATGAAAGAATCAGAGCAACATTCCACTTATGTTTTTGATGAGGGGAAACATTAGAACATGATGTAAATACTGCCCCTTTAACAGCAATGTGCCATGATGTACCTGGCAAAGACCCTCCAGGTTCTTGATGACGATGTTTTGAAGTCATCTTAGCTGCTGTTTCTTTGGCCTGATTCACACAAACTCATGCTGGTCTGCTGTTGGGTCTCTATTATTGTTTTTCTAGCTTATTTGTAATTTCTGACGGTATAACGTTTGTTTTTTTCAGGCTGTCTGCTGAACATAGCTCGTAATGCCATTGTGAACTGCTCCGAGCTGGTGACTTATAACATTATTAAAGAGCAGATCCTGAAGAACAAACTGATGACAGGTAGGGTCTCCCCACACCCACACATGTTGATCCCTCTCCGGTCTTTGTGGTCTTTAGCAAAGCGTTCTCTGCGTTTTTGTCCTGCAGACAACATGCCGTGTCACTTCACTGCCGCGTTCGCCGCAGGTTTCTGCACCACCGTGGTGGCCTCTCCGGTGGACGTGGTGAAAACCCGCTTCATGAACTCCGTGCCTAGGCAGTATGGCGGCGGCGCCAACTGCGCTCTGACCATGCTGTTTAAAGAGGGGCCCTCGGCTTTTTACAAGGGGTGGGTGTCGTCGTTGAAAACCACGACACCCAGTCCAGCGGCTGATTTATCTCAATCTTTCCTTGCAGCTTCATGCCGTCGTTCCTTCGCCTGGGGTCCTGGAACATAGTGATGTTTGTCAGCTATGAGCAGATTCAGAGGGCCGTGGTAAGACTTCAGCGGTCCCGGGAGTCTCGCTTCAGAACAGTTTGACTGAACGAAGCTGTGCAGCTGGATCTGCAGCAGCGCTGAGAGTGAACGGCCAATCTGAACCTTGTACCTCACCAGAGTGGGCAAGCTGCAGGTTTGATTGATGATTACTATTTTAGGTAATAATCAGAAACAGTCGTTTGTTTTTCAAATGAGATTTGTCATTTTGGAGAAACTCTGACTCTAAGAAACTTATTCTCATTTTGGTCCCAAATCAAGACCATGAATGTCCTCACGGCCGGTTGTGCCAGAATGTATTGATAAAACCCATTTACAAACTTTTCAAATATCAATAAATGTCAGTGTCAATATGTGTCTTAAAGTTAAATAATGATTTTTTTTTTTTCATGTTGATCTCCCTCGGTAGGATTTCATAATTAGGCCCGAGCAGCTAAGCGCTGCGAAGGCCTATTGTCATTGTTTTTGTAATTTTTCGCCAGCAAATTCACAGATTTGATGGTGCTGCTTTAGAAATATTTGTAAATAATTTAGTAATATTGGTGCTTATGTATGACTTCAAATGTGACTCTTCATTACTTGCCATATCGATTATGAACTGTCACTTGACATCAAGTAAGGCTGAGGCAACTGTGTCATAAAAGTAAGAAATGCTGCCACCTTCAGGTAGCAGTGGCTTCAATCCAATGTTTTTGACTATTTATGTAGAAAATTTGCAATAAAACTCAGAGTTTTCCTTTAGCCCAAAAAAATGTGGTGATCTGTTGATTGGACATGGATTTCTGTGATCACTGAATTATGAAAAACTGGAAGAAATGATTGATGTTCTTTGGAATCTAACGTCTGGACGGCCAAATAATAATCTTAGTAAAAAAGAATAAAGAATTGAGTATCTTAAGCCGGAATTTTAAAATATTAAAGTAAGCATGTTAGCCCAGTTAAAATCTTTCTGAATCAATTTTTTCTGATTCTAAAATGACACAGACATGGAATATTTCAAAGAGTATATTTACTTCTTCAAGCTGAACAGGATAACAACGGGTTCTGATGTTAAGTGCATTTTTCACATTTTGTACCTCAGACCTCATGAAGAATTCAGCAAGAGGAAGTTCTTTTAAAAAAACTAAATTGTACATTATGTACATAAGAAAAAGAAGTTTAAAATTGCAATTTGCTGCTTGATGTTGATCCTTTTTTTGCTAAAGAAACTGTTTCAAACTGTTTTTGAAAATGCAAAAATAAACAAGACTAAAGATATGTGTTGGTCGTTTTCTCTGGCTGTATAGAAAGTAATAGAGCACTGTTGCTATGCACTCCTATATATAGCGAGACACAGTTATATTTAATAAATTGGAATATACATTCTGTTGAGTTTATCAGATTAAACATATCATTTGAAATTAACCTCTAATCAGATATTAAACATAAATTTTATTAATCTCTTTCATAATTAACAGAGTTAAAGGCTAGAAAACATCTGTCTGGTGTAATAAATCTATATAATGTGAAATGAACTTTTCCATAATATCCTAATTTACTGAATCTGACTGCTATGCCTGAAACGTTGCTCCTTTAACTTTGAAAAACTGTGCTGATATGTTTTATTTGACTCCAGGCCTTTTCCCTCTGTTTTTAATATTTCTTATTTTTACAGCTGGGCCAGACGGTTTTAGACCTCATGTTTTATCCTGAAGCAGGGAAACGACCCACATTTCTTTAATGTGACACTGAAAACATCCTCTAATTTGTGGAGTGATCCTACGATAGAATGGTAATAAGTTGACCCTATTTTCAACATTTGAGGGGCTTATCGGGGAAACAGCACTGCAGACAGACATGCAGAATTAAAAGAAGGGTTTGGGGTTTTCCAACACAATAAAACACAATTTTAAAACATGTAAGCATTGTAAAATAAGAAGAAAAAAGACCATGGCTTGTCCCAAAACTTGCATAGTTTTGCTGTGAATGATTTTTCTAAGGTCATTCAGATTTTACGACGTCACTGCAACTTTGCACCTTCATATTTTAGTTTTTGAGAAAGACAAATAACTTTTTAACTAGTTTTGAACTGAACCCAACCAAGAGAAATGTGCAAAATCATTTTTCCTTTGAGACAAAAGCACAGACAAAAGGCAAGAACTGATCTACAGGATAAAGATTCAACATAATGAGCCTGGTGGATATTCACCTTACAGTCCTGGTGCAAAATAGTTCAACAATAAAGCTATTCGCCAGTATAACTAAGCAGAGCCCAAACTATTAGAGCTTAAACTAGTCTACTGGAGGTGATTTTAAACCAACATGGAGCGTTATTGTGAAGTGAAAGAAAAATAATACCAGTTTTAGTGTGTTTGTAAAAGGAAAATACAAATCTGAAATGTGTGGTGTGTATTTTTATTGTTCAGTGGACCAGCGGGATCAGCAAAATGCAAAAAGCGACAACTCAACCACAAGCCACAAAATCCAAATAGAAGCTGCAGTGTGTGGAATTTAGGCACAATCATCATGTAACATGTTGTTTAAAGAAAAACTAATTTCCTTAACATTTCATATGCTAAAAATGTAATAGTGAACTAAATTACATAAAGGACCTTGCTTTTATCCAGTTTCATGCAGTTAATGCAGTATAATGTAAGACAAAACTAAACGATAATTAAATGGTACTCCTGTCTGTTATTTAACTGTCTGTTAATGTGAAGCGGCACATTTTGCCAGTGTTGTGTTTTTGTGCTGCTGTCCGTCATGTAAACACAAGCAATCGTCCTGCTGTCCTGGGAACAACTCTGCTTCATCTATATGTAGCCTGAGTTAATCCCTAAGACGTGCACTGCTGATGTCCCTGACCGCTCAGCAGTGAACGTCCTGCAGAACGAGAGGAGCTTCAGCCCCCGTCAACATGCAGATTCACAGAAACAGCCCTGGAGACAGGACGCCTCCAGTCTGTGAGTACATCCCTCATCTCACAATTATCCTGGCTGAAGTTTCTGATATTTCAGAGACATTCAGGCTTTTGTTTTATCCAGTGTTTGCAAAAACATTGTTAGAAATACTTTTAACGTCTCTTTTTTATAACTTTATACGCAGCATCAGACAGCATTTTTAAATGTTGTGTGTGTGCATGTGTGTGAGTCCAGTGCTTGTGTAAATATTGTGAAGTTACAAGCCTGTTAAAGCTTCCCGCTAAGTTACATAAGAGGCTTTTCAGTTCTCTGTACTGTATTTTAGGTAGCAATGAGTCTCGTTCATAGGAAGCTGATTGTTTTCTACTAGCAGCCTAATGTCACAGGAAACTTCACTTTTTTATGTGTCCATTGGTAATTGTTCAGCTTCCTTCTTATTTTTAGGCTGTGCAAATCAATGTGCCCCATTGGTGTTCAGAAAATAATCTGCATGATCTGCATTATTAGGCATGCTTCTGTTACATAAAGTCCAGATACATTATAGAAGCATGTTCTAAAAGAAAAAAGACCTGAACTCATCTGTCAGTAAATCAGATTCTTAGCTATGCTGCACAGAACAACTTTTTAAAAATGTTTTTGAAGTGAATTCATCAGATCTTGGAATTAAATGTTTAATTTCTGAGTAAAGACTTTTCACCAGCACTTTTAGAAATGGCGTTATAGTGTTGGGAAAGCTGACGCAAGCCTCATTTCATTGAGCTCAAAGTAATTTAAGGTCATTTATAGTTATATATATGGAAAAAATTAAGAGACCACTTTCTATAGGTATATGTTTGTTCTTCATTTCTTTTATTCTATGAACTATTGATGCATACACACACAGGTATATAATTTTTTATTTTCCATTAACCAAATTTATTTTTGTTATTTGAATTTGTGCAATTCTGTGATTAAAGGAGACATAGCTAGTCATGAGACTTTAGCACAAAAAATAAACATTTCCTGACCAATAAAAATAAAACCTGCTTCTATCCATCATTTTCTCATCCAGTTCTTCATGTTTCTCTCAGTGCAGTGATGCATCGTGTGCCCATCCCACTGAACCATTCAACCGTAAACAAGGCAGCATCGTCAGGGAAACCATGAGCTCCGACAGCGTCTTCCAACCGGAGGTGGAGTCGGACCCTCAGGGCGAGCTTGCCGACATGGTGGCGTCCATGAACACCACCGCCAACCAGCTGACCCCTCCTAACGGCTACAGGTCAGGAGCACCCAGGTCCACTGTGGGCCAAAGGGCCCGCCTCACAGACAGGAAGATGTCCCTTCAGGAGAGGGGGAGCCGCGTGGCCCGGCAGCCCACCATCGAGACCAAACGGGTTTCCATCACTGATGCCGACGTGAATAACCTCAGACAGTTCGTCTTAAGATTCACCTGAGCTCCTCGTTTCTGAGACTAAAACTTTCCCATTTCACCTCTACAGGACTGTCTCCAGCTCAACCAGTATAAACTGAAGAAAGAGATTGGAAAGGTGACCTACCAATGTGAAACCCAGTGTTTTAATTTCTGATTCTTGAATTATAAAGCTCTTTTTATTTGTTCCCTGCAGGGCTCTTATGGAGTGGTGAAACTAGCCTATAATGAAGACTCTGAACAGTACTATGTAAGCTGAAGCTTTAAACTGCTTGAGCCTTACTGTCGTTTAATGAAATCGTCATTAATCCCTTTTCTTTTCTTTGATTAGGCCATGAAGGTAGTGTCAAAGAAGAAGCTGATGAGGCTGTGTGGATTTTTGCGTGAGTAACGTCTCATTTTGATTGTTTCAGTCCTGTGTGGTTTACGGTTCCAGTGAAAGGTTTGCATTCACATAAAATCTTCACAAAATGTTGATTTGGTGTTTTTTGTTTTTTTTTAAAGAAGTTTGAAAGCAAGAACTAGATACACCAGTTTGAATTTACTGTGAATTTTCACTAATCTACAGATGAGGTTCAAATACATAATTGCAACCCAGTTAATAAGAGGAGGAATCTCTAAGACGTTTTATTACTGGCAAGTATTCCTCCCATTGTCTCCAAGAGAGATCTGTAACAGCACACACAGACCCTCTGTACAAAGTAAATGGTGTGGACCAAGTGGCAGGCGAGGAGAAACCCAGGTCCAGTCAAAGGCCTGCTGAAGGAAAGGTTTGCACACCAAGATTTGGCTGCATTGTCATAAAGTCTGCTTGTAGGAGTCAAGTAATCTTTTTAAACTTAAAAGCACTTTGATACGGGCTGTTTGCTGTCAAAGTTGCCGATGCATCACACAAAGTGGATGTATTGATGTAAGGTGGCTTCTTCTTTTGTTCTTAAAATTACCTAAAATCAACAGCAAGTTGGTTTAGATTTGTTCCAACAAGAAATTATGTACCAAGAAATAGCTCCTTAAATTGCCTTCATCCAGACCGGCGCTGTGTGTTTGTACTTCCAGGTCGCCCGCCTCCTCAGGGGTCAAACTCTCAGCAGGATCTGTTCCCCAAATTCATGCAGCCTCTGGAGAGAGCATACAGAGAGATTGCCATCCTCAAGAAGCTGGACCATCCAAACGTAGTTAAACTGGTAGAGGTGCGTCAGATATGACCATAACAACAAGCAGCAGAGCAACGCGTCCACGTACTTCAGCCAAAAACATTTAATGGACTCCTTTCAAGATCAGAAATAATATTTGTTTAAATAGCTTAAAAAAAATAAACCTAAACAAACACAAGGTAGCAGTGTTGATGTATCTTGCAGGTGCTTGATGACCCTGATGAAGATGGACTTCACATGGGTAGGGAATCATTCACCTTTTCTGCTGCAGCATGATAAAAGAAAACAAAGTTAATTGATCTTTAAATTCAAATTATTTTCTCTTTAAGCCTTCGAACTAATGAAAGAGGGGTATGTTTTACAAGTGTTATATCAAACATAACACTTTGATATGTTAGATGGCAGGAGTGGCAGTAAAATGTTTGTGTGTGGTTTTTGCTTCTTTGCCCCTCAGGCCGGTGATAGAGGTGCCCACAGACAACCCGTTAACCGAGGACCAGGCTCGCTTCTACTTCAGAGACGTCGTCCTGGGAATAGAGTACTGTGAGTACAGCACTGGACGTGTGAATAATCTGAATGTGATTTATGTCTTGGGAACAAAGTTGTTATTTATATCGGTTGTAAGAAACTTGAATCTCACAAAACAGCAACGTCACATACTTCAACAAAACTAGAATCCCATTGATGCAATCAAGAGCAGCCTGAACCCAAGTGAGGCTAGCGTGAGCTCAGCAAATAAAGGAGATGGAGAGACGCTGTCCAAGCAGCCTGAGCTTGATTTCACTGATACAGAACAGCCATGACCTCCAATGTCATGGCTGTTCTAGGAGATAGACTGATAAATTGGTGCCGGTTCTCTTCATTTTGGGAGTTCAGCAATCTGCCAATATTCACACTTGAAATCGATCCCTCTGATCTGATCTACCCCCGCACAGATCTGAACATCAACCACTGTCCCATTTTGCTTTACTGGTACTTAGTAAATTTGTCCTTATATTTAGTGACTTTTCAGACAGGTGATCGACCTGGTGGCTCCGGTCCATTGCAACCTGGCCCCAGAGCAGCTGTGGCTACAGTCCAGTATCTTGCCACCATCAGTGTGTTAATATCTGTGTGACTGGATGAATATAGTGTGAATTGCTTTGGAGTCCTCTGGATTAGATAGAGCTCTACACAAGTGCAGGCCATTTACCAAAATTTACATTTAGAATAAACTTGGATAAAAAAAAAATTCTCAAACGATCAATAACAATTCAGCCTTCTGCCTGTGTGTATTTGTGTGTATTTATGTGTATGCGTGTGCGTATGTGTTTGCGTGTGTGTGTGTGTGTGTGTAGTACACTACCATAAGATCATCCACCGAGACATCAAACCCTCCAACCTCCTGCTGGGGGACGACGGTCACATCAAGATCGCAGACTTCGGTGTCAGTAACGAGTTTGAGGGCCATGATGCCCTCCTGTCCAGCACTGCGGGGACGCCGGCCTTCATGGCCCCTGAGATGATGAGCGAGGTCCAGCAGAGCTTCAGTGGGAAGGTGAGCTGATCACCTGTGGATCACTGACAGGACGTGGTGTGAGGACCCGTCATAACAGTGGGCGTGTTTGTTCCACAGGCGTTAGACGTGTGGGCGATGGGGGTCACGCTGTACTGCTTTGTCTTCGGGGAGGTAATGTCGCCCGAAAGTCGCTTGTATGAACTGTTTTATCAGTTCATTTAAGCACATTTTTTATTTTTAACCTGTTTGTCTCGTTCCAGTGCCCATTTTATGATGAGTACATTTATTCTCTGCACAACAAGATCAAGAACAAACCTGTGGAGTTTCCAGAAACGTAAGAATGTCTGAATATTGACCCAAAGCTTCAAAACATTAACTTAAACTGTAGAGACTCTGAAACAGGAAGTCATGTTGATCTAAAGCACTTTTTATCTATATTTTGTTACAAGGACCAGTAATTTGCATCACGATGTTGACATTAAGGGAATAAAACACCTTATTCTTTATTCATGTTGTCATGGTTACATCTTATTTGATGCTGTTGAGCTTGACGTTGGATTCTGTCACTTTAGAGCTTTTTGTATATTTCAGGGAGTTCTGCTTTGTTGTTAACGCCTAATAATGGCTGAGCATCCTGTTTGAGAAACTGTCATAAAACAGAGCATCCTCAGTCAGAGACTTCTTCAGAACCACTGTAACACAGTCCGCTACAGGAAATCCTTCCTGTCCACAATCATACTTTCCATACCTTTGAAGAAAATTGTTTAATATGCTTTACAACAACATTTAATTTCACTCTGAGATTAATGAAGTATTTTTTAATTCACCTGAAATTACAAACCAGAATCTTTAGTGTCACACTCCTTATTCTCACTCAGGAACTTCTTCTACTTTTCAGTTTTGGAGTTGCTAATCACAAAGTTATGGTTTTCTGCATATGTCTGCTGTTGCAGATTTTATTGTGTATTTTTGCAAATAATCTGTCTGTTTAATACCCAAATACACGTGGTACATTTTTAAATTCAACTGCATATTTTTTACAATCAAGGGACACCATATTTCTTTCATAACTTTTATGTTGAAATTTTTCCAAGATTGTACAGCATGTTTTCCTTTGTACTGTTTTTATATATTGCATGTTTCTATCTTTGTGTGAATCTACTGGCTTTGATTGTTTGTCAATTTCCCTGTTGTGGGACAATGAAGGATGTTTCTGTTTCATTCTGTTCTGTTTTTGACATTTTGCTCTGACGTCTTTATTGATCTCTTACCAACAGCCCTTCAATAAGCAATGAGTTGAGGGATCTCATTGAAAGAATGCTGGATAAAAACCCTGCAACCAGAATCACCATCCCTGAAATAAAGGCAAGTATGCAAACATTAATTGCTGCGTCACCACACTGTGAACTTGTTTATTAAATTATTGCGTGTGGGTGTGTGTGTGTGTGTGCGTGGGTACGTGTGTGTGTGTGGCTGCTACAGCTCCATTCTTGGGTGTCGGAGAACGGCTCCAGTCCTCTCCCTCTGGAGGAGGAGCACTGCACGGCGGTGGAGGTCACCGATGAGGAGGTGCAGAACAGCGTGAAACTCATCCCCAGCCTGTCTGCTGTGGTGAGTCACACTGCGCCCGCTGGGAGGACCAGTCCCAGCTCACATATTCCAGTTTTAATATTTACTCTCCTATGATATTTATGGCAGAAAAAACAAAAATTTGGAATTTGGAAAACACTTTTCTGGTGTTTTCTCTGAATTTCCTGTAAAGTTTAATAATCATCTTGTTGATTGGCAAACATATTTATATCCTATAAACTTCCATCTATTTTGTTAGGATTTTCTTTTTGGGGTTTTTTTCCGACCGACCAATATAACATAATGGATAATTGTAATATGAAAGGAATATAAAGCATTTGTTTACAACATTTTTCAAAGTGTAGCATTCATATCTGTTTGGCTTTCTTTGCTCTGATACCCCTAAATCAAACTTAATTAATGAACAGACTCCACCTGGGTTAAAATGTAAGTATAAGTGAGTTATAGCACAATATCTCAAGTGTTAAGCACTTTATAATCAAATAGGTGGCAAAAGATGATCCAGTGAGATGAGATGAAACTAAAACTATTTGGCCTACATGCAAGGCTTAAAAAATGTTCATGTGAATGGTCCAGTCAAAGTTTCAGCTTAAATCCCCTCTCTTGCAGGTTGTGCAAATTTATGTTTGTCATAAAGTCAGAATGAACTCACACAATTTTTGCAAAGAAGGATGATTGATTAAAACATTCAATCTCTAGATGTTCAGGCAAACCTGAAGAGAATTTGGCATAAATCCTCAATGACTTGCATTGAACTTTGTGCTCAAATGTGACAAAATGTAAAAAAGTTCCAGAAATAGTTTTGCAATTCAGGATGTGCTTCCAATTTAACCCAGCAAATCTCAACTTATTTATGGCTGAAACGATTAATTGTGATGAATCGATTATTGAAATGATTGTCAACTACTCTAGTAATTGATTAATCGTTAACTTCAGAATACAGACTGAAAGAACAACACATTTAGAGCAGTAATTAAGATAAAACTGTACAATATATATATTGCATTTAAAGTGAAAAACCGTCTTTGTAAATATGTTCACCTGAACTCCTCAGGTTGTAGTTTTAGCTTCATTTGCTTCAAATTCTGTAAAAAAGATTTTCTATTAAGCAACTTCTGCTACCCAAGTATTAATTTGTCCATCAAAATTTCGTCAGATTAGGAGAATGGGCTGAGCTTCTCACATATTTTTGCTAAAAATAAATGTTTTATGCAAATGAATTCTTTACTACAAAGAAAGAAATGAAGAAATGCTATGTTATTGCCTTTTAGACAATAAAATGTTTATTTTCGTATTGAATAAACAAATTAAATGATTCTTCTATTTGTATTTTTATGTGTTTCTAATCTTGCATGAAATCAGGTTAAGTAGTCTGACTAATCGTCATAAAAATGGATCAAACAATTGATTAATGAATTAACTATTAGTTGCAGCTCTAAACTTATTATGTTGTTAATTGGTAATAAATTAGCAATCAATTTTCCTTCAACCAAACGTTTTTTTGTTTCTTATCTTCACACATCCATACTTTATAAACATACTTGTTAATCAGCAACAAAATCTTTTAACATGGTTCCCTTTACATGAGTGGATTTGTATTATTTGCATGTCAAGATAACAGAAATAGAAACTGTTTACTGGTTTGTCACTATCAGCTATCATCTCTAACTGTGTAAATTGTCAGATTACATGATTAAATCTGGCATTTTTCACAGTGTTTTTGCTGAGTGTGCTTCAGAAGGCGCTTTCACAGAGATCCACTGAGACTCTTTCTGATGTCCACTGCAGATTCTGGTGAAGTCCATGCTGAGGAAGCGCTCTTTCAGTAATCCCTTTGAGTGTCAGGGCAGACGGGCAGAGAGGTCCATGTCTGCCCCCGGAGGTCTTCTTACGTAAGTAGCCTACTCTGCAAATCCTGTCTGCTTCTCTCTGCCAGCTCTGCGATTAGGCCTCTAACGGAACAAAGCAGCGAGCAGATGCTTGGATTAAAAATAGATCACTTCTATACTTCACATGTAGTGTGGCTCACATATAGAACGCATACTGAGACTGTCACTCCAAAGAGCTCTTCATCATGTATTTGTGTGTGTGTGCGTGTGTGTACATTGAAACTTTCATTATGTGGCGATGAACTTGATGAAAGCCTCTGCAGCACTGAAACTGCCCTGCACACCCAGTAACATACGTAGCACTTAAAGAGGATTTTAATTTATTTCATTATAATTCTGTCAGTCAGTACAGAGTGATGCTTAAATATCAAGATGATTTCCTTCTGAGAGAGAATAAGTTGGTCTTTTCTTCCAGTTCTTCAGTAACATCCCATCTGAAGAAATACTTGATTTAACTAACAGGAGTACAACAGAAAAAAAGGAACTGTAAGATCGGGGTGGTTATAGTTAATGTTTTTTTTTATTTTTATTTTTTTTATTATGTTTTAAGTGTTTTATGTAGTATTTAAGAGTGCTGTGTGGGAGACAGAGATGACAAAGTCCCTTAGGGAAAATCCCAAAGAGAATAATAAAGCTTCTAGCTAACTAGCTAGAAGAAGCTAGTTTTAGCTAGCTAGTTACGTAGTAATGGCAGGTTTGACGCCCTTTTGCCTTCAGAACTGCCTTAATTCTTCACAGCATAGATTCAACAAGCGGTCAGAAACATTCCTCAGAGATTTTGGTTCATGTTGACATGATGACGTCAAACATTTACTGCAGATTTGTCAGCCGTTAGTCTCCCATTGTACTATAGATGCTCTGACTGAGTCTGGGTTACTGTGGAGACCAGAAGTCTGGGTCATGTTCGTGAAACCATTTTGGTGCATTCGCCAGCTAGAAGGAACCATTAGTACATGGATACAATGTGGCCAGAGAATCTCAGCAGATATTTAAAAGGTTCAGAGGTGGTAGTACCTAATTATATTTACTCAATGACATTACTTAATTAACTTTTTTGAAAACCTTCACTTTTAGGAGTAATTTACAGAAAGATAGTATGTGGTGCACATGATAATGTTTTTTAGAAAGTTAGCTTTTTACTTTTTCTTGAATACTTCATTTTGCTTTAGCTCTTACTTCAGTAAAACTTTCCAGATACAGTGAAATTAAGTTGACCAATGTCACTGAATGAAGAAAAGACAAAAAAATGCATCAAACAGACACAATTTAAGTGAAAGTGATACTTTTTATTTGTGCCTGCTGTGCCTTTTGCCACCAGAAGCACTTTATTCTTTATTAACATAAAGCGTATCTGCATTTCTAACTATATTAGTTTCATAAGTTTGATTTTTGTCTGAAAAAAAAAAAAGATTTAAAAGTGTTTCTTATGCCAGAATCTACTGTAATCGTGTTATTTATTTTTATATATTTTCCTTTAAGATTTTAAAATAACATAATTGGTACATAGGTGTAAACCTTTTGTCTGTCTGATGACATCATTTTTAAAACATAAATCAGATGTTTTGATCATGTAATAGTTGAGTTGCCTTTTTATGAAGTACATTTTTACTCTTGCTTGAGTAATTTCCTGGATGGTTACTTTTTTACTTTTAACGATGTAAAAATATGTTAAAGTACTTCAAGTGCACCCGGTGAAAAATAATAAAAAAAAGGTCTTCCCCAAAAGTTTCATTACCTCATTTCAACCTTAACGGTTAGTGTCATAAAGCTACAAATGAACGTTGCGCCCCTTTAACGTTTCTGCAGAGGCACAAACAGAAAACCAAGCACTGGTCATTTGTGAGAAGAAGCAAACTACAAAATGTTTACTTTCTTCTATCTCTAGCCTTTATTCTAACCTAAACTATAATCCGCTAGTTGCTAAACTTTAAACGTCACACATTAATCTCTCAACTAAAAAACACCAGTTTTTCTGGATGCCACCTTTTAAAATGCAGCAGGAAAACGACAGTTGAAGTTGACTGATGAAGGGTGTTGGGGTTTGAACTCTGGCTTATTATATCACGTCTCCTTCCTGCAGGGGACTTTTGGGCTTACTGGGGTCTTCGTCTCATCCGTCTTTGAGGTAAATTGTAAAAAAAATAAATAAAACAGCGTTTTAGGCTGAGCTTGATACGTAGCGCTTCAGACGTAGCTCAGCTCATCAGGTTTGTTTAGCTGTAAGAGGATTTAAATTGGACAGGACCAAACAAAAATCTCAAATCCTGTTGAGTGATTTCTGCTTCTTGTCTCCTCTTGGATGAAAACTGATGAGCTTTGCTGCAAAGCAGAGGTACTTTGTGACTTTCTTAGCATAGCGACGCCTCTTCCTCCTCACCCGCCTCATGTGCCGTCTCAATTAGGAAGGTTTAGGTTTAACAGATGTTCGTCTCCCACAGGAAAATCAGCAGAGAAGGCAGTAGAGAAGGAGAGCTGGAGGACTTGTACGAGGATGAATCCTTCATCGAGAGCAACGATTAAAGTGTCACGTTTAGATTAGTGCAGCAGGGAGGCAGCGGAAAAGATGAGTTTTTGCACCTTTCTTTTCTTTTTCCTTTTTCATTTCCCTGTACTTCCTCTCGTTCCGTTCTCGCTGTGCTCACCTGCAGACTGTTCTGTTCCACCTCTGTCCAGAAGATCTTGAGATTACATTAGTTTAAATAACACACTAGTTGTGATGTCATTCTGTCCACTGTGCTTGTCTGCTGTTTTTTCTGTTCCAGCTGGCTTGTATGTCACTTTTATTGATAGACTCGAAATGTATATATCATACAAAAAAAAGTATTTTTATGTTTTCCTACGGCATCTAAAAAAAAATAAAGTAAAAGTCATTATATTCAACCAAGGTTTGAATATTTGGTTGTGTGTAAATGCAGCAGCCACAACTGTAATGTTTAATATCGAACACTAGAAGGCAGCATTTTGTAACTTTTGTTATTTATGACCTATTTTTAATTTTGTATGTTTTCTTAAAGGTTTATAATATTTAACCTCACACAGAAATTAAAACTCACTTTTTTTCTAAAGCAAAACACACACACACACACACATATATATAAGTTCTGAGTTGTGAATGGAGAAGGGGGCGCCACCATTGCCTAAAACAGCAAGCATCTGCTATCCTGAAGTTCCTTAGAGCAAGAAATTCCAGGGTTTCCTGATAGAAAAATGCTAAATAATAATGAGATTATTTCCCCATGTAACTTCATAATTATCTTCAAATTGAAATTCAACAATCTGTTACAAGGAAAGCAAAGAAAAAGGTGACATTATTTAGCATAAAAGTTCACATCTGGAAGCAAAAGCTTTGTTGAAACACCTTTTGATTAAACTCCAGCAGTAAACCCTCCTGGGTACAAACCCAACCTCAATTATGGTTAATCTTGTTAAACAAAGTTCAGCTATCCTTGTAGGATTGTCTTGACATTTTTATATTTACATCCTTCATTTGCAGCCAGACTATGCAGAAAGATCTTTTTATTTCAAAAATGATCTCATTCTGCAAAGGTATCAGTCAGGAGAAGGACAGCTTCTTCACAAATTACAAAAAGCAAGGCAGAAACGTGTGAGAAATCTGTTAAGAAGGAGCAATGAAAATGGTGCAGGGATGGTTGCTGAGTACCGGGTCCAACTTGTGACATTGGTTTTCTATATTACATATTTTTGGACAAACAAATACATTTGAATATGCAAAACAAAGCTTTTCACTCCAAATAAAACGTATAGTTTTGTCTAGGATGACATGGTCTGACAGAACCAAGTAGGAAATTTTGGGCCACGATTTGACTGAAATATAACAGTGCATCTCCAACAGGAACACTATTATACCCAGAGTGAAACGTGGTGTTGGCAGCATCAGGCAGTTTAGAAAACTCAGAATGGAGGAGAGAGGGATTTAGCTTTTTTTGTTTTTATAGATAGTTCAAACCTAATTCCAAATCTGCCTCACCAGAAAACCAGTAAGGTTTTGGAAAGGCCAAGCAAGAGTCCAGAAAACCTCTTCAGGTGGGTTCACCTGAACAGCAATCTGAGAGATTTGGAGAGTTTTTGTAAAATAGAGTGAAATTAAATGTTTCCTGTGAATATTATACCAAAAGTCGGTTCAGCAAATAATTTCTTTAAGGGTGTGCACGTTTATTTAAACAAGTTATTGCAGCATTTCCTTCAAACAGATTTGTTTGCTTTTCATGTGAATTGTAAAACATTCACGTCACATTAAAAGCTTTAAAGTCATTTTAATTTATTTTAGGTTAGAAACAGTCAGTTGTTGCATGAATGCCGCTCTGGGCAAGCATTCAAATGTTTCATACACAACTTTCCACTAAGACGTCACATCAGCAGAGTCCAATCGTAACATAAAAAGATATTTTCTATTTCATCTGATACTTTTGTGTCGCCCATTTCTAATGTTACCCTGGGCATCTGCCCAAGTCTCACATATAAAAAACTTGTCATGTTGCAAAATCTTCCCTTTTAATGCTCTTGAAAGGTATATGTATAACATACAATCAAAAAATAGACTCCTGGGGCGCTAGTGAGCGATGGAGAAGTAGGCAGCGTTTCCCTAGAGCTCCTGCAAATTTTTATCACTAGCTTGGCATTTAGGCAGTCTTACAACAGGTTGTGAGTGAGAACAGTCCGGACTTAACTAACTGCATCAGAACAGGATGAAAGCAAATTTAAGGATGCATACCGCCAACAAGGACAAGAAATCGAGAGAGCGAGGCCCAGCCGCCCCGGACTCGCCTGAAAGTGGTTATCTGATGGCTAATGCTACATCCTAGAGGCTATAAACTCTCTTCTCACAGAACTACAAGTCACCAAGTTCGAAATTTGCCAGACAATAGATACTCGCATCGAAGGAGTGTCCACCACTATCAGAGAACTCCTCAACCTTAAGACCGAGACTTAAAATGTCATTCACCGTCTGAAAACGTCCAGCGATCAACATGGCGCATCCATTGTTGAGCTCGAGCGAGCGGCCACACAGTCAGCAGACGAAGTAACCGCGCTACAGTTGGAGATAAAACGTCTACGCACAGAAATGAATCAGCTAACAGAAAAACACATAGACCTTGAAGGAAGGTCCAGACGTCAAAATATACGGATTGCAATGTTAAAAGAAGGGGCAGAAGAACGGCGCAGAATTGAACGGATTCGTCTCGCAGCTCCTGAAAGAAGTGCTGACTCTGGATGGCTTACCGCTGGTGGATCACGCTCATAGAGTTCTACGAAGGCGCCCAGACGACACAGGACCCCCTCGGGCGTTGGTGGTGAGACTCCATTATTACCGCGACGTTACAACAATCCTCCGGAAGGCCATGACTCAGAGAGACCTCGCCTACCATAGACAGAAGATCCGTATCTTTCCTGACTTCACCGCCGAGATCGCAAAACGCAGAGCTGCATTTAACGGTGTCAGAGCACTTCTTCGGGACAAGCTTGGAGTTTGGTATAGACTTTTATATCCTGCAAAGCTGAGAGTGACTTTCAGAGGAACAGAAATAATGTTCACAGACGCGAAAGAAGCCCAGAGATTCGCAGAGCTCCACTTTGGCGTCGGGAGAGAAGATGTAGGCGACCCGCGGCGGACACCTGATGCAGACGTGGAGTGACCGGGTTCTGGTGGTACTTAATGTGTGACGGACGCGTACGTTAATAGCTAGTCGCTCCCTCACTGACTATGTGCTCCGGTCAGAGAACAGCTGCGACTTTAGGTGTTATTACGGACTTTATTGATGATCATGTGAGAGTGTGTGTGAGTACATGTGTGGTTTCTGCAAGATAAACATATACAGAAAGAGTAATTAGAATATTGTACATCTAAATTCCACATATGCATATACAAATTATAATGTATGCAGAATATTCGGTTTCAGGTGGAATCAAATATACATATCCAGTTACATTAACNTTCAGGTTGCTATTAAAGCATTAAAAAATGGGAAATCGGCTGGTCCCGATGGATACCCCGGGGAATTCTATAAAGAATTTAGTGACCTTTTATCAACATATTTGTTAAAAATGTATACCCAAGCAAATTTAGATAATATACTACCTCCTACTATGAGAGTAGTCACTATAATACTAATACCAAAAAAAGATAAGGACCCATAGGAAGTGGGTAATTACAGACCAATATCACAGTTGACCTATGATCAAAAGGA
Organism: Poecilia formosa; assembly: GCF_000485575.1. Taxonomy (NCBI): domain Eukaryota; kingdom Metazoa; phylum Chordata; class Actinopteri; order Cyprinodontiformes; family Poeciliidae; genus Poecilia; species Poecilia formosa. The sequence continues at coordinate 454,255 of NW_006800146.1, forward strand.
TACTAGCCAAAATTCTAGCTAATAGGTTGAGTTTATTAATTGACAAATTAATTCATCCCGATCAGACGGGTTTTATACCAAACAGACATTCTTTCTTTAATTTGAGACGTCTTTATAATGTGATCTACTCTCAGAGGGAGGAAACTTCTGATTTAGCTGTCCTTTCCCTCGATGCAGAAAAAGCCTTTGACCAAATAGAATGGCCCTATCTCTTTGCGACCCTGAGAAGATACGACCTTGGTGAGGACTTCGAAAAATGGTTAAAAATCCTTTATCACAAACCTTGTGCTAGAATTGTCACCAATAAGACATTATCTCCTGCATTCCAATTACATAGGGGTACCAGACAGGGCTGCTCGCTGTCACACTTACTTTTCGCCTTAGTCCTAGAATCACTTGCACAATCGATTTGTGCCAACCCTCTTATACAGGGATACACTACTAAAGGGACTATAAACAAAATTTCCTTATATGCGGATGATATCCTTTTGTTCATAACCAACCTTCAGTGTAATGTACCAACTGTCCTAGATACAATCTCTCAGTTTGGCAGGTTTTCCAGTTATAGGATCAACTGGTCTAAAAGTGAACTGATGCCAATTAAGCTCAAAGACTCTTCGATCTTGGAAAGTATGCCTTTTAAAATTGCTAGTAATAAGTTAACCTACCTTGGCATAGAGATTACTAGGGATTTTAATTCACTGTATGAAGCTTATTTCTCCCCGCTTATGGTAAAGCTACAAAATAACATTCTGTTTTGGAGATATCTTCCCATTTCCCTAATAGGAAGAATTAAAGCAATTAAAATGGTTTTTCTCCCTCAGATCCTTTACCTGTTTCAAAATATTCCTATCTTTTTACCTAAGAAATGATCTATGATCATTCCATTTCTATGGGACTATAAAATGCACCGAATTAGTAAAGCTCACCTTTGCAAGACAAAATCGGAGGGCGGACTGGCCCTCCCAAACTTTTTATTTTACGATTACTCTTGTGCACTTCGCACTATTACAATTTGGCTAGATCACAATTTTACACAATCCAAGGGGATCATAATGGAAAAGGAAGACTGCAGCCCTCATGAAATTGGTGCTCTTATTTTGTCACCAACAACTATGGACGCCTCGGCATATAACAATAACTGCATCATCCACAGTACTATACGTACTTGGAAACGGATAAAATCCCAATTTGGCAATGAGTCTATATCCATCTTATTACCAATAGCAAATAATCCCTCATTTGTCCCTTCCACTTTAGATTCAGGTTACATACAATGGAAAGAATTAGCCATCAGAACTATTGGTGACCTGTTGGTGGGTGGTAATTTTGCCTCTTTCTCTCAACTTCAGGCCAAATTTGGTCTCCATAAACACAATCATTTTAGATACCTACAGGTCAGGGCTATGCTAAAAAACACACGCACACTTTAGAGAATATAATACCCAATGAATTTGACGAGCTCTTTAAGTTGGGTGGTGGGGAAGGGCATCTAATCTCTCAGTTTTATAATATGTTATTCAGATCCTCGCCGTCCACACAGGGCCTTAGAACAAGCTGGGAACAGGAATTGGGAACGGAGATAAGTGATGAACTCTGGAAGGCTGCTTTAGAGAATATGCATAAGTGCTCTGCTAACTCCCGACACTGTCTTATTCAATTTAAAATCATTCACAGACTTCATTACTG
>NW_006800146.1:456384-458029 GCF_000485575.1 Poecilia formosa
AATCTTCCCTTTTAATGCTCTTGAAAGGTATATGTATAACATACAATCAAAAAATAGACTCCTGGGGCGCTAGTGAGCGATGGAGAAGTTTTCCTTCAGGAAACCCACCTTAACAAAAATGAGCACATAAAACTGAGATGCAGATGGTCAGGGCAAGCTTATCATTCTACTTGTGCCGTGAGAGCTAGAGACGTGGCAATATTATTCAAGAAAGGCACATCTTTTATCCATAAGTCAACCATATCCGACAAGGAAGGCAGATATCTAATATTGGAGAATTATACTCTGTTCCTATAGCTTTGGTTAATGTATATGGCTCCAAAACAGACTCTCCTCTTTTTTACAAACATGTTTTAGCCCAAATACCTGACATTTCGCAGACTAATCTAATCATTGGAGGGGACCTAAATCTTGTATTAGATCCATACTTAGACCGTTCATCAACACGTAGAGCAGCAGCCTCTAATGCTAGTATTTTTCTTAAGGAATATCTAAATAATTCTAATTTGTTCGATAGCTGGAGGATTTTTAACCCACAGGGGAGAGCCTTTTCATTTCACTCAAATGTTCATAATGTGTACACACGAATTGATTATCTAATGTTGGATGGAAAATTATTACCCTATACAAGTGAAGTAAAATATCACAATATAGCAATTTCAGATCATGCCCCCCTTTCTTTAGATTTACATTTAGATAATTTGAACCAGACCGAAAGGACATGGAAATTAAACCCAAAATTGTTGAAAGAACCAGAATTCTGCAAGTTTATCAGAGAGCAGATTACATTTTTCTTTGAAATGAATGACCTTCCGGGAACGTCTGCTTGAATATTGTGGGAACCTATGAAGGCCTATTTAAGGGGAAGGTATTATATCTTTTCAAGCAGCAAGGAAGAAAAGGAACCGAGCAGAGTTGGTAGATTTAGAGCAACAAATTAAGTGTCTGGACAAGGATAACGCTATACCCCTCTCTACAGAAACTCATAAAAAAATTATTTCTCTAAGATATAAATACAATCAATTATTGTCAGATAATATTACGAGAACTTTCATTTTTACACGACAGAAATATTTTGAATTTGGGGAAAAACCTAATAAATTACTGGCAAGACAATTAAGGAAAATGGAAAGTGACCGTACAATTAACAAAATTAAATCAGAAAATGGGGAAATTTTAACCTCACACAAAGCCATTAATCATAAATTTAAACAGTTTTATGAATCATTGTACTCCTCCAATGCTGTAAAAAGATGACTTACTTATACAGAAGCTTTTAGATAGCTGTAATCTCCCAACCTTAACTCAAGAAGACAAGAGCTCTCTTAATGCAAATCTCTCTTGCATAGATATTCAGGTTGCTATTAAAGCATTAAAAAATGGGAAATCGGCTGGTCCCGATGGATACCCCGGGGAATTCTATAAAGAATTTAGTGACCTTTTATCACCATATTTGTTAAAAATGTATATCAAAGCAACTTGGATATACTACCGCCTACTATGAGAGTAGCCACTGTAATACTAATACCCAAAAAAGATAAGGACCCTACAGAAGTGGGTAACTACAGACCAATATCACTGCTGCCCTATGATCAAAAGATACTTGCCAAAATTCTAGCTAATAGGTTGAGTTTATTACTTGACA